>NC_089766.1:17403507-17523507 GCF_040412425.1 Macrobrachium rosenbergii | reverse complement strand
TCAAAAGAATGTTGATAAAAAATAGCACTAAAGAAAACAACAACATAATATATAAAATTCCATGTTTGGATTGCCCTCTTTTATATTGACCAATCCAGTAAAGATTTAGATGTACGTATTAAGCAACATAAGTATTCAGTCAAAACTGGACAAGCATCCAATGCTATATTCATTCATTTAAGTGAAAACTCTCACAGGATAAATTGGACTGAAAGTTCAGTGATTGCCAGATCGAAAGATTTCTCTTCAAGAAATCTATTGGAGTCTGCTGTTATCCAGCTTACTTCCAGTTGTAATTTTAATCTTAGCCCTGGCATGTATTATTTGGACCCCTGTATTAGAAAAATGTTCAAGAATGACTTAAAAGATAAAATCACGGACTTAATTAAAAGGTAGCTACTTGATATATATTTTCTATATATCCGTATGTTTAATATAATTTTTTTATTTTTTGTAAAAATGTTCATCTTGCAAAAAGTTATTATTGTTTAAAAAAAAAAGAGAATTATTGTGTTGTACTAAAAATTTTTAGGTGGTCAGTCACGAACCTGTATAATCTTTTAATTGTTCTATCCCTGCTCCTGAACGGTTGATCCTAATCCTTTGTAAAAACCTCTTAAATATTTAATCCTGTTTTGGCAGTCCTACTAATTCTTCAATTGTGTTGGATTCCAGGTACATATGTTTAATTTATAATCCCCATCTGTCATTTATATGAGATTTCTTTGTAAACATACTTTTATATTTCTTCAGTCTGCTAAGTAAAGGACTAGTGTCGAAAGGCCTCAGCACTCCAGTGTTTCCGTTTCCTTCATGGATTTTATCTTTGTTTATATATTCATCACGTTCCATATTTTCGTGATTCAGTTATACATATATATATATATATATATATATATATATATATATATATATATATATATATGTATATATATATATATATATATATATATATATATATATATATATATATAATATATATATTTATTATATATATATATATATATATATATATATATATATATATATATATATATATATATATATATATATATATATATATGTGTGTGTGTGTGTGTGCGCATGTGCACTTGTGCTTTACCTGTAGAGCATTTACTTGAGCAAAATTGAAAGCAAACGCCAGGAAAATATTTGAAAACTAATTCCAGGAAATTCCAAAATGCGAAACTTGAATTGCTCACCGAGCTCCCCAAGAGAACACAAATCATATGCAAAAATACTTCCATCCCAGTGCTTAAAAGCCCTGAAACAGCACTATGACGTAACCAGCTCTTAATCAACGACTGTTACATTACTGTTATGGAGGAACCAATGCAAGGCATACTGGAACTCTGACCAAAATCAAGTCAGATTTATATTTACAGACATCAAACTTTAACAAGGCCAAGAGATTATGAAACTGTAGTACCTTGTTTATTTATACTCTATAAAACGTATTTACAGTCACTTGTGTTTACGTCCTTTCCTTAAGGTCGTTAAACGAAAATAGTCCCTGATTGAGTATATAATTTGAAAGTGTAAGGAGGAGGAGGAGAGAAAGAAAGAAAGACTTAGAAGAGGCTGGATGATGATGGCAGAACAAGAACCTTAATGTACAGGAGTACGAGATATTTGGATGAATGGCACAATATGTCTGGGGTGTTCGATGCGTTGCTGATGAGCCGTCTGTGTATGGAGCGGCTAATATTTAGGAAGTGTTTTGCGCAAGGGTTCATCCACAATTCAGCAGCTAAAGTATGAATACTGCAGTGACCATCTTCATTTCTCTGTAATATCGGAATGCATGGAAATTGATGAGGTTAAATGTACGTTTGTTTTGAGTCAAATGAGATGTTGGCGAATATGTCGCTGTAATATTCATTTAGTGGGGGCTAGATTATATGTTTAAGTCATATTTTTCACTTCGTCAGAAGTAACTAGTTATTATTTAGTGGACTTCACAAATATTTAGCCGCCATGCCGTTTTGGCTAATTAGATGGTGGACATTTCTTACTTTTGAATTTTTCATCTGAGTCCAAAAATTATTCCCTCGTTAATTGGTCACTTGGGTTTAGTAAATGAAGGTGGAGATGACTCGGTTTTATGTTTGTATAGATTTGTTGCATTCTCTCTCTCTCTCTCTCTCTCTCTCTCTCTCTCTCTCTCTCTCTCTCTCTCTCTCTCTCTCTCTCTCAGGTCAAAATAAAACAAGAAGTTGTGTGATTTTTACACTTAGAGTAAGTTTTTTATATTATATTCATATAGTAACTCCTCCCTACACTTAAAGTAAGATTTTATTTTACTTATATTCATATAGTAACTCCTCCCCCACCCTACATCTTAGAATTTCCAAAGTCATTTAGTAGTTCCGAGTGTGGTTGATGTCAGGATGGGTACCATTTTTCGGATACTACATGCTTCCAGTTTGTACCTTCATGACAATTGGAAGTAGGGCGTGAAGTCTACAACCTCACCCATAATATTGCTTAACCTAAACACTTCAAAATGTAAAGTCTAGCTTCATTTCTATAATGACCATGTTCATTCAAATTGGATACTCTTCATCTCTTTTGCATATATTACCGATGTCATTCAGGACGAGGGCAGTAATTTAACTGTGCTCTCTTGGGGAAGTACGTAAACCACATTATAAATTGAATCGTAAGCAGTATACAGCAGATCATATAATACGTAAAGCCACACTTTGCATAATGTATAACAGTGGCTCCAAATGATAATTTTGTCTAGGATTTGCTGCAATATCGCCTAAAATCAAGCCATTTATCTCAGCCCAATAATGCTCCAGTTTGCTATATGGCCAGGAAATTAAGTTTATCGAAAATTTACTACCACAGAAATTGATTATTTTCATTGACTCAGTAAGTTCTTAAGGAACATCGTAAAATTATTTTCTACGAATCCTTATACCCAGTATATTAAGTTTTCATTTTATAATTGTATAAAGTTGTCATTAATAACAAAAATGTGTTGGGTTTAAGCTCATGCACGCGCTGAAGATGCTGAAGATGAAAAAATAGCGCAACATTTAACTATTGGAAGTAATTTTTTTTATAGAATCCATAAAACCATCTTCCTTAGTAAATGGTAATTTTTATGGAATAAAGAATTTGATAACCGTAACTTTAAACAATAAGCTCACTGGTATAGTGGTTAGTGTCGTGGCATGCCACTTAGATGTCGCAGGTTCGAGCCTCCCCCAGGGCGATGAAAAATCACTGGCTATGTATCATGATCAGTTACTGCTGCAGTGGGAGGCTGAAACCAACATTCTTTGGAAGCTTGAATTTCAAGTCAGTGGCCCGTGTGAGCTTGTTCCACATGAATAGGTTTTATCTACTGAAATCATCTATCTATCTTTTATAATAATAAAACCGAGTGGATCTTGTATGTCCTCCCCCAGGTGACAGTAGGGGAGACATTGACACAGCCACCAACCCCCTGCAAACCGGTTTGTCTACCCCGGGTGGGGGGAGGTAGGTAGGGGAACGGGAGGGTAGGGAAGACATCCACCCTCCTCCTGCAAACCTGTTTGTCCACCCTGGGTGGGGGCCGGGAAGGTAGGGGAGACAAGAGCGCCAGGTTCCAGCGCGCGCCAGCAAGCTTGTAATAATAATAATAATAATAATAATAATAATAATAATAATAATCAGCCTAAAAATCAAGGCCACATTGAAGGCATATCTCGTCCTCGAATTGGTAACACTGATTTGGCCCATGAGTCTTAGATGAAATCCCACATTGACCCATTCCCAGAAAACAGCGAGTGCAGAAGAATTCTTACAGTGTTTTAATATATTTTATGTTGGTGGTTTAGTTTCCAGCCAACAACACATATCAAGTATCAGAAACAGATCTATGAAAGAAATGTTGCAGGCTCTTCAAGTTCAGTTTATCCAGTTATTAAATTATCTTTTAGTTGTAATTTATTAAATATGATAATTTATTAAATATATATCTTTATTAAAAACAAACTTTTCGGGGGACAGTCCATTAGAGCATAACTACTTAATAACAATAACAGTATTTTAAATAATTACAGTGATTCAGCAGCTGACTGCATTAATGATCGAAAATAAATATGATTTATTGAATATGATTGATTAACCTGCCAATGCTTTGTAGCATTGGTGGAAACGGTTCATTGTGAGGTATTAATAGGGGTGGAAATTTATTGTCTAGTGACGTCAGTGCACCTCTGGCGGTGCACTGTAGGCATTATTTAAGGTTCTTTGCAGCGTCCCTTCGGCCCTTAGCTGCAATCTCTTGTCAATCGTTTCACTATACCTCCGCTTATATTCACTGTCTTCCATCTTAGTTTCCACCATCTCCTAACAATTGTTTCGTAGTGCAACCGTGAGGTTTTCCTCCTGTTACACACTGAAAACTTTTTTACTCTCAATTTCCCTTTCAGCGCTGAATGACCTCATAGGTCCCAGTACTTGGCCTCTGGCCTAAATTCTATATTCCACTTCATTCCCTTCCATAAGCATTATTACTTAGGAAAGATTGCCATGTAAGACAAGGATTTATTTTTCATAGGGTAGCTTTAAACACCCTGACTACCTGTAATTGTATGCATTTGATCGAATTCTTCTGAAAACAATTATTGGAAGCTTGTCCCCATCATTTGATATTCTACTCTGTCGATAATATCAAGATTCATCCTTTGATATCTGACGTGCTTTTGCAGTGATTTTTAATTTCGGCTTTTAGTTTCATTTAGTCTTGCTAATTTGTAACTAAAGGTGAATGACAATTTGTGTTCCATGTAATATATTAACAACAATAATTTTATGAGTAAAAACTGTATTTTGAAACGCTATATGGATATATTTATAAATATATACTGTATATAACTACAGTATATAAAACTATATATAATATATGTGTGTGAATGTATGTATATATATATATATAATTTATATATATATATAATTTATATATATATATATATATATATTTTATCTATGTATTATATATACAGTATACATTATATATATTATAAATATATGCACACTTACACACATACATACTTTATAATTATACATATACACATTAATAGCAATAAACCGATGATACAGATAAAATAAGCAATAGCCCGATCGTACGGACAAAATATTAAATATTCAAGGTTAGAATAGAAGAAACGTACGATGATTAAGTCCCAATTTCCAGTTGACGGTGTCAGCGAATGTTCACTTGTTGCCGGTCGTAACACTTTTGATTTTTATCTTTTTTTTTTTTTTTCTTACGAAGCACGTCATAGTTAACGCATTCAAACAGCTGCTACGAAAACGTGATGACGAATTTGGCGTCCCGAAAGATTTTTGACGCGAGTTGTCGCATTGGTTGGTTCTTGGGAGTGAAGTTCTGACTCTCAAGGTCATTTTATTATTATTACTAGCGAGATGGCGCGCGGGGCAGGAGGGCAGTTGAAGGACCCCCTGCTTAAACGCGGCTGCCAGTCGCGAACTGGGTCCTTCGTCGCGCCTCATTTCATTTTTCTATGGGAAACAAAATTTCAAAACGACGCACAATGGCCCACTGGAAATAACGTCGTTAAATAACTGATTATTGGGTTTGTAGGAGGAGGGTGGATGTGTCATGTCTCCCTACCCTCCCGATCCCCTATCTACCGAGCCCTCACCCTGGGCGGACAAACAAGAAAGATCCACTCGCCTTTTATTATTATTATTATTATTATTATTATTATTATTATTATTATTATTATTATTATTATTATATCTCTTAACTGCTGCTTTGATGATGGTAATTGTACTACTATTACTAATAATAATAATAATAATAATGTATTTTAATAGGTATTTGCAAGTAACATCAATGTTTTGATGTTGTTAAAGTATTGATTTATATATGATCCTTCAGTTACCAGATATAGTTTAAACAGTCATATTTATGTGGCCATGTTGTTAGAGTCACTGTACTTAATTTGCAGTTCATATGTTTTATGCATTTGATTTCACATTATATATTCTGAAGTGATTACCATTAAAAAAGTAAATGAAACTGATGAATATGTGAAAGAAGAAAGTTCCCTAGGTTATATAAAGAAAGTGTAAAATTAGTAAGCTTTTGGGGATCTTTCCTAGACAGTGACTCCCGTGGGTTTCCGGGGGTCGTTATCTAGGACTAATGTTCCTTGGGGGGTCACTATCATTATGATATTTACAGTCTTTTCATAGGCGTAGGAGGTGGGATTTATTTTGGGGGCAACATCAAATTTTCCTGAATTTCAGAAACCCCCAGAGTTTTTTCAGATTGCCATATATCTGTGTAATGAACACCAAACAGCTGTTAAATTATGTAGAGTAGGTACGAATTGAAAGAAGTTTAGCAAAACCATGTAGCTACTATTTATCACCTGGTTAACTTACAAGTACAAGTTTATCATAATTTTTATTCTTATTCTTGTTATTTTTTAAATTATAGAATTTTTTGTTCTTCCCCCGAATGCCCGAATATCCCAACCCATTTGCCCGAATTTTAGGAGATTCCCGAATCTAGGGGGGCAGTCCCCCCCGCCTCCTACACCTCTGAGTCTTTTGCTTATGTTTTTACGGTCATCCCCAGCAGGCTTGTGCTAAACACGCCGCAAAGGTGGATACATACCGGGTTAAAACCCTTGGGGGTCACTATTTAGGAAAGATCCGAGTTTGGTTCGAGCGAGGAGGCTTTAGAACGAAATTAAACATTTAAGTTAAGGTGTGAATCAAGGACCGAAAATAACAAAATATGTTTTGCACTGACGTCGGTTATAAAGATTTTATTGCCTAAGAGTGAAAATGGGCTATTGTATTCAATGCAATGCTTAGCATTTCATTTCCTTATAAAAACCAGACTGTTACTGCAGTTTTTGTTAGTTTATTTTTAGAAATTACTTTTAGAAATTACCATCATTCCATATCTCCCGTAGTTCTTTGCAGCGTCCCTTCGGCCCTTAGCTGCAACCCTTTTCATACCCTTTGCTGTACCTCCGTTCATATTCTCTTTCTCCCGTCTTCCCTTCCACGCTATCCTGACAGTTGTTTCATAATGCAACTGCGAGATTTTTATCCTGTTACACCTTTCAAGCCTTTCTGCTCACTGTTGCCCTTTCAGCGCTGAGTGACCTTTGGCCTAAATTCTATACTCAATTCAATTCTAAAAGCTTGCTGCAACTTCATGGCTAATTTGGCTTGTTAAATACAAATTAGGTTTAAAGGTTGCTCATGCGTGGCAGAGGCAAGGGCAGGCCATTGCAATGGTGCTGTGCTTCAGTGCAGTGACCATATTTATACAAAGCCTCTTTTCCAACCACGCTAGGACCACGGGGAACCAGGCAGTGGCTGCTGGTGGCTCAGCTGGTAGACTCGTGGGTTGCCCCAAACCATCCTTATCCACTGGGACGGTAAGGTCGTGTTTGCCTGTAAAATCTGTCGTGCCCGGAGACAACCTCACTGTGAAGTCTATTGCGTAATAATTTCTTGCGTTTAAAATTGTTGTATATAATTAAGTAGATTTTGGGACTGCTGACTTTTTCTACGTGTGACATGAGGCTCCATTTCATTACATATCACAACGCTATGTTTTAGTGTAGGGACATGTTCAAGTTAAAACTTTATTAATATTGTCTACTCGAGTCTAATATTGTTTACTCGAGGCATTTGCTCTTACGCTAAACTTGAGTCTGTGTTTGTGTGTGTGTGTTTGTGTGCGCACGCGAGTGCGTGTATACGTGTTTACGTTAGATTTACAGTTCACGATGATTAAAAACCATTTTATACGACCACTGTGGCGGTGGGAATTTTCATTTCATCAGTTCCATTAAGCCAAGACCAGCGGATTGGTCACTCTTATGCAGTATTACCCCCCCCCAAAAAAAAAAAAACTATAAATAATTAAGTGGGGTTCAACTGGCAAAGAGAAAGGGCGCCAGTGACTGGTATAATACATGTACATACGCTACCGGGGTGTAAGCAATGACAGGCAGGGCAGCCGATCGAGACTACGGTCTACCCCAAAGCCAAATCACAGTCGTTCAAAAGAAGGCATCGTGCTTACCCCATACAAAAAAATGGGAAAATAGCACGTTAAAAGAGGAAGAAGAACTGGCAAAGAGAAATCTAGTAAAGAAAGTAATACTTTATTGACCTTCCTCTTTTCTTCACGATTTCCGCGGTCAGACTGCGCGATTCCAAACATATGTTTGATCCTAATTACTTTTTAATAGAGGATGGCGTTTAATTGCCATAATTATCGCAAAACTATTTCTGACGGCATTCAGTTTCCCTAATTACTTTACTCCAATATGTGGCTGACATGGCTCATATGTTTACGTAAGTATTAATTTGTTTGTTCATTGTAAGGTCTTGTACTTTCAAGTTTATTGTACCATTCTCTAGAGTATATTTATTTACGTATTTATATATCAGTTTATTTATTTATTTATTTAGTTATCTATTTCTTTATTTTAAATTTTGTGGTTCATTGTTGTGTATTGAAGCACGGAAGGAAGTTTTATATAGTAATTTCTGATATTTCGTGCTTTTGCCTAAGTATGCTAACTTATTCGAAGACTCAGATACTGTAGCATTGATTTAATAGCAATAATGAATAGGTATTCAAATAGTCTTTGAAAATAATTAGAATAAAAGATGCATCGACAAATTTCTATTCCATAAAGAATAAGGAGACCAAATTGAATGTTTTTGTAAAATTCGTTCAAGCCAATTACCATTAAAAATATTTAAGTTTGTGATAATAAGATAACATATCTAATGCAGTTAGTGATGAATGACTGGAAAATATGGATTAAGATGTGAAATTATGTTAATGTAAAGGAAACGCTTAGTCGCGTGATTCCATGCCTCCAGGATGAAGATGGAATTCCTCGCTGGAAGTAAAAGATTTTTGCACATACATATTTTCGTGTCAGTGCGCTCTTAATTTGTACTTTATGTAGATAATATTGGTCACCAGATTCAGGTAGGTGCATGTCTAATGTTAAGTTTTCCGCTGACTCTCTCTCTCTCTCTCTCTCTCTCTCTCTCTCTCTCTCTCTCTCTCTCTCTCTCTCTCTCTCTGTACACCTCACGGAAAAAAATATCGTCATATTTTACGTTAGATGGCCAAGGGAATGGGCATAACGCTCTCTCTCTCTCTCTCTCTCTCTGTACACCTCACGGAAAAAAATATCGTCATATTTTACGTTAGATGGCCAAGGGAATGGGCATAACGCTCGCTCTCTCTCTCTCTCTCTCTCTCTCTCTCTCTCTCTCTCTCTCTCTCTCTCTGTGTACACCTCACGGAAAACAATATTATTGTGTCATATTTTACGTTAGATGGCCAAGGGAATGGGCATAACGCTCTCTCTCTCTCTCTCTCTCTCTCTCTCTCTCTCTCTCTCTCTCTCTCTCTCTGTACACCTCACGAAAAAAAAAAGATATTATTGTCATGTTTAACGTTAGACGGCCAATGGATCGGGCATAACACAACCGATACCCTCAGGCAGATCAGTGTTCCTTTATAGGCCAGTAAAGAAGAGGCACGCAACCCTAAAAGATCCGAAAGCGCCCCCCCCGCCGGTCTTCTCCCCTTCCCTTCTCCCTCCCCTTCCCCAATCGAAAGAAAGGCGTTGGACGTGGGAAAACAAGACAGAGGTGAAGGCCGCCTGGTTTGGCGGTATATGAAATAAAGCTTTCTTGACAAACAATTACGCAAAGGGGGCACTGAATAATCCTGTTGGGTTCCTCCGGCGCTTGGTCTTGAAGACCTAAATTTCATAATCAATCAATGCGCAAAGGAGGGAACCTGATAAGGGGTTTCATTCCCCTTCCCAGCATTTAATATAGATATAGGGGTGATTCGTTATTGCTTTTTTTTTTTTTTTTTTTTACAGCATTTGAATGCCAGACAAGTAAAATTCAAAGTTTTCTTCTGCCTCTGCACTGAAGGAAGTATGCTTGTACTGTAGATGTAGTCTCTGGCACACAAACGTGTACTCTTCGCCATACTGCTTCGATGGTCATGCGATCATATAACTAATTTTTGTCATCTAATAAACAGAAAAATGCTCATGTGATATTGACTAAAAGTGTGTCCGCGTTTAGAGCTCGGTGTTGACATAGCTTTGATCCTGTGTGACAGCCATTTTAGTTTTCTGTAAAAGAAAATTACTGAGATGGCTATTTGTCTGTCCGTCCGCGCTTTTTCTGTCCGCCCTCAGATCTTAAAAACTGTTGTGGCTAGAGGGCTGCAAATTGTTACGTTGTTCATCTACCCTCCAATCATCAAACATACCAAATTGCAACCCTCCAGCCTAAGTAGTTTTTACGGTATTTTTATTCAAGATTAAAGCTAGCCATAATCGTGCTTTTGGCAACGATATAGGCCAGGGCACCACCGGGCCGTGGTTAAAGTTTCGTGGGCCGCCGGTTCATACATCATTATGCCGAGACCACCGAAAGATAGATCTATTTTCGGTGGCCTTGATTATACGCTGTAGAGAAAATCGATTGCGCCGAAGAAACTTCGGCATATTTTTTACTTTTTTTTCAATTCTAATCAGTTCAGTTTGTAATTAGTACCATTTAAGAGGTTTTTTTGCGTCAACAAGTTTTACAAGTATGTAAGTTCCGGGTCGGAGTCACACAAGAGTTGTTTCGTTTTGTCCCTGATGTAAGGGAAGGTGCTTAAGTTCATACATTAGATTCCGAAGATGTAGCATTAAGTCGCCACTAACTGGCTGACGTTATCAGAAAAATTACCTAGATATCGTCACTGGTATCAGCCAGTCACTGGTGCTAAAGCGGAAATTAACCGGCTGACATAATGCGGAAAATAAAATCTGACTTCATGGCGGAAAGCCCGCTGACTGAAATAACGGGGTGCATTAGTGTTTTTTCGTTTCGTCTTTGATTCTGTAAGGATAGGTGCTTGTAACTACCTTTTAAGCACCTTCCTTTACAGAAGCAATCAAAGACAAAACGAAACATGAGTCGTTTCGTTTCGTCTGTTGGGGGAGTTGCTAAAAAGGTAGTTACAGGCGCCTCACCATCCTTACAGAATCAGTCAAAGACGAAACAAAAAAACACTTGTATGGCGTCATCCTGGAACTCGTGGGACTTATATAGAACTGGTTTGTATATTTCATCTTCATCGCTGCGCTGAATAATCCTGATGGGTTCCGGCCCTTGGTCTTCTAGACCTAAATTTCATAATCAATCAATCAATTGACGCAAAAACCACACTTGAATGGTGCTCTCATGAACAATGCCCACTTGTAAACCGAACTGATTAGGATAAAAGAAATTTGCTTGTGTGACAGTTCCCCTTGTGTGCTAATAGAACAACTTTTTTTTTTTTTCCCTTACGTGAAAGTGGCTTTTGTGACCCTGCCTTATGCTTGTACGAGTACAGAACTCGAGCTTGTGAACATTGATCATAAAGGAAGATAGGAAACCTTTGCGCACGCACAGGAGACTACGAGGCTCCCTTTCAGGTCGATGTGACATCAGCCAGGAAATTTTTCCATATACTGTATGTCACTCAAATTTATTTTCCTTCTCATGTCAGCCAGGTGATTCCAGTCTAATGCCAGCCAGGTCATTTTCCTTACAATGTCAGCCAGTTAATTTCATTATTTTTACGAATTATGTCAGTCAGTTAATTTCATTATTACGAAATCATGATCATTTTTGCCGTTATGTCGGTTTTTCTGTAAAACGTTTTAGATAGCCAATGCACTCCGTTATGCCAGTCAGCGAGCTTTCCCCATGAAGTCAGATTTTATCTTCCGTACTATGTCAGCCGATTAATTTCCGCTTTAGCAGCACTGATTGGCTGATACCAGTGACGATATCTAGGCAATTTTTCTGACAACGTCAGCCAGTTAGTGGCGACTTCACGCTACACCTTTGGAATCTAAAGTATGAACTTATATTAATTCCATCCATGAGGGATATTTTAAAATGAGCTAAAAAGCATTTTGAATGTAGGATGGCAATGAACTTGTTGAATTTCAAACTTAAAAGATCTTATAGTTATTATTATTATTATTATTATTATTATTAAAGTAAAGATTTAAGTTCCTACTTCAGTGTATCTTTATGATTGTTATGGGAATGAAGGCAATACATAAGTTACCAATATAAAGAGGGCGATGTAATGATAATAATACTATTATTATTATTTTTATTGTTATTGTTGCTGTTGCTATATAGCAACAACAGTCCTTGATTATTTTATAAGGGTCCAGCCGTGTGCCTCCAATAGGACTGATGTATAGAAGAAAGAGTATTTAATGATGAATGAATACTAACCGAGTTACATTTCCCCCCGTGTTCAAAAGACAAGGGAACAAAAGAATTAAATGAATAAAATATGACCTTCCGTGCTTACTCTAAATAAGCACGCTACGGTCTTCCGCTTGTGTGACGTGAATTATTTACGCCATTCAGAGTACTCCCCCTCTACCCCCACCCCTCCCCTCCTCTTCCCCCTCCCCTCCCCTTCCCCCCTCCAGCCGAGCCAACACCCAATAATAAGACACGGAATAGCTATGCAGAGTTGCAGACACAGACACCGACACCCGGTACACCTGTAATATAGTACGTCCTCTGTTGTACTTGGCGAAAATGATTTCACTCTTTTTGTGGAATAAACCGGAACAGGCATTCATTTCCGACGAGCAGAAGAGAATTGATTTCTAAAGAATAGAAAGCATTCACTTTCCATGAGAAATGTATATAAAAAAAGAAACCGTTTAAAAGCGACGCATTCTGTCGCTATTATTCAGTGACCTTTCATCATAGCGCTGAATGACCTTTCATGACCCAGTGCTAAGATTTTGCTCCTGATTGCCATCCACCCACATGTAGAGAAACTCCGCTGAAAGACCACATTATTAAGGTAAATAGATATACAGTACTTCCACATAATACCTCGAAAAGTTTGATGTACAATAACTTAATAGCAATATTATAAGATTCGCTATATCTTGCAAGTAATACCCTTAGATTATAAATATATATATATATTTATATATGAAGATAAAAAGGCCCAAAGTACACTATTTGAACGTTGCAACGTTCAAATAGTGTTTCATGGGCCTTTTTATCTTCATATTATACTGTAGTATTACAGTAAAAATTCATATATATATATATATATATATATATATATATATATATATATATATATATATATATATATATATATATATATATATATATGTATACATGTATATATTTACATAAATAGTACAAACTCTTCGGACCGACGCTGTAGCGTGGTTAAAGCTTTTGGTAATAATAATAATAATAATAATAATATTAAAAAGGATGGCTGTATTATGCGAATTTATCTTATATAGTGTCTTTTCTATCCTCCTTATGATTCGCTTTTCAGGCTCAGCGATGTTAGTCAGTAACTGGCCGATATTCATGTTGGAAAAGGACAGTGTGCGGAATATTGAAAGTCTTTTATTAAAATATCCAATCAGAAATCGTTCGTCTGGGTTCAGGTTCTATTGTAGGTACCGTCGACATGTTTCGACCAGCTCGTTGGTCATCCTCTGGACGTGGTTGCAGAAGGTCTGAAGAAACGAGGTTGTTGTTGTATTGTATTAAGCCAACTCTTGTGTTGGCACGGGCCTTTCCCTTGTTTGGCCCGTAGGTGATCTGAAAATTTCAGAAGGTCATTTGTTATAGGAAATGTGAAAGAGATTTAGTAGTAGAGACAGTTGTGGATGGAGGAAGGATGATGGTTGTAGTGGGAGGGGGCCATCATGTCACGGATAGTAGTAGTTTGAAGATGTAAGGCCTTTGAAGGAAAAATAGAGAAACATTGCAGGTGGGGTTGTCCAACCCTTTAAACCCTAGAGTCCCTGCAGAGTATTCTTAGTGGTAGAGTAGTTTAGTTGGAATAAGACAGAGATGATGTGTATAGGGCCTTACGGTGAGGGGATGGGATGAGTTGAGGAGGATGATGGTGGTAGTTAAAGAGGGCCATCTTGGTTAGTTTGTAGTGGTAGTATGAAAGTACATGTTAAGTGAGTTGGTGGCCAGTGCCACTCTGAACACACTTAACATTACATTACTTAATTCAGCTGGAAAGTAGAAAGTGAGAAGTTTAAGTATTCTCATTGCATTGTTCTATCTTGGTGGCGGTAAGTTTACTAGCAGCTGGGCATGTGTGTCGATGTCCTCGACTATTGCCTTTGCAAGTGTTGCTGCTATTTTAGCTGCGTCTGGTGAGTTTACATCAGCTTGTACTTCGCCTCTGAGCAGTGCTGTCTCTCTGCATTCTAGCAGGTAGTGTAGGAGAGGCTGTTGTGTTTCTTCCTCACAGTGCTCACATGGTCTGACACTGGGGTTAACAATTTCCCAGCAGGCTCTGTATCCTAGCCTTAGTCTGTGAATACATACAGCTAGTTTTCTCGGTGTGTGCCTGTCTATGGGGGGAGGCACTAGGTCGGTTGCCCATTTGTACCATCTGGCAGTCGGGGAGTGATCTGTCCATGCCCGTAGGTCTTCCAGCATGTTTGCTTTCATGAGCGGTTTTATGGCATTTTTGATCTGTTGTAGTGCAGGTTGTATGTGGATCTGCACTCTGTCAATGTACCTTGTGCTCTTGGCTAGTTCATCCGCTTTATCATTGCCTGGAATTGCTATGTGACTTGGTATCCAGTTCATAGTGACTGGTCTTCCTCTTTCGCTGTGCTGGTAGAGCAGTGACTTGATCCCAGCCAGCAAGGCCTTGTTCTCTTTAATTCTAATTTGTTGCAAGGCCTGCATGGAGGATTTGGAGTCAGTGTGGATGATGATGGGTCCTTCCTCATTCTCCAGAGAGTATAGTAGTGCCTGTCTTATCGCTACTAATTCTGTCTGCATTGTTGAGGCACAGTTTGATGTTCTCCAGCATGCTTGGAAATTGTTTGAATATACTGCTGCTCCAGTAGTTTTATTCTCTGGATCCACAGTGCCGTCGGTGTAGTATGTTTGGGCCCCCAGGATTTCAGTGTTCCTGATAGACTCGTGGCTGCTGCTCTTAGTTCCTCTCTTGAGCAGTCTTCTTTTGCTCTGGGAAGGTGTGTGTAATGGAATTTTGCATAATCCCTTTTCCAGGGCGGGATATGTTGCACATCCTGCGCTGTGTCTGGTCTCATGTTCAGCATTGCCTCTGCCATATCTAACCTCTTGATGTTGTCACTTTGGTCTTTTCCGTAGGAGTTCGGGCTCCAGAATCTCTGGATGTTTATTTAGTTCTCCTTTGTTCTGGTCTTGGAGATTGAGTCTCTCTCTGAGAGGAAGATTTTTGCCATTGTACTGGCATTTCTCTGTGCAATCCTATCTTCTACTTTTGGCATGTTAGTTTCAAGCCTGAGGTTGCACAGTCTTGTCCACATTGGTGCCCCAAGCATGAGTCTCATTGCCTTGTTCTGTATTACTTCTAGAGTTTCCTTTTGTGCCTCTGTTAGCTTTACCAGGGCGGGGGCAGCATATAGTACGTTTTCTGTACATGTTCATTTGCACCATCCTTCAAAGATGACATATATCTCATTGCTGCTGTTCTTGCTTCTGCTCTTTCCTTCAGGTATTTGATTTCGTTCTTGAAGGTTAGTTGCTGGTCTAGGATGATTCCCAGATACATGTACTTGTCCACCCACTCTAGCGGTTCAGCTCCTATTGTGAGTGGTTGGAGTGGTCTGTGTGCTTTTACTGCCATGGCCTTTGTCTTATTTATATTGATTTTGAGGCCTAGTTCCTCCGACTTTTTGCTGATTTCATTGAGGGCTCTTTGCATTCTAGGCACTCTGACAGGTCCTCTTGCGACTATGCACACATCGTCAGCATATATGAAAATTTCTACGCCTTCGGGAAGCTGCAGTGAGGCTAGGTTCTCCATGAGAATATTGAATAGGAGAGGACTTAGTATTCCTCCCCTGTGGTGTGCCATTTTCCAAGTCATGGAAGGTGGATATCACCCCTGAATTTGACCCTCGCCTGTCTTCTTAGCACATAGTTTTTTGTCCAGGCTAGAAGGTGTCCTTTGACTCCTTTCTTCATCAGTGAGTGGAGTACTGCTGCTGGACTGGCTAGCTCGAAGGCTTTTTCAAAGTCTATGAAGACTACTACAGCCTTTCCTTGATTTATGTAGCTGAGGACATCTGTCAGACACTCTGTAGTTCCTACACCTTGTTGGTATGCATATAGCTGTTTGTGTAGAGGACCAATTTTGTATGTTATCCTGTTGAGCACCATTTTCTCTCCAGTTTTTTCCATGCAGGAGACTAGTGCTATGGGTCTCAGGTTGTCTGGATCTTTAGGTTTTGGAATTGGCTTTGTGTCTTGTTGCCTCCAAGTCTGCGGTCTTGTGTGCTCTGCATGTGTTTTGTTCATGATCCTCAGGAAGGCGTTTTCTCCTGCAGGACCCATGTTACTTATCATTGTGTATGTTATCCTGTCTGCTCCTGGTGCTGTATCTTTGCCAGTTTTGTATACTGCCCTTAGTTCTTCTACTGTGTAAGGGGTGTCCGTGTCATCTGGTGTGAAGCAAGCCTCGTTAACTTCTTCCCATCTGATCGGTGCAAGCTGATCCTGTCGTCTTCTGGTTTCAGGAGAGAGAGAGATTGTCAGATTTTGTCCTGTTAGCAAAGGACGTTGCTAGTCTCTCTGCTTCTTCTAGAGGTTGAGGGTGAGTTGCTATCGCTGACTTCTTTTTCCGGCTACTCTGTTCAGCCATTTCCATAGTTCTGAAAGGGATGTGTGCTCTGATAGTTTAGCACACCATTCCAGCCATTTTTCAATTCTTATTTCCTGGAGCCTCTGATGGACGTCATTTTTGACTGTTTGTAGCAACTCTCTGTTTTCAGCTGTTGCTCTTCTTCTGTAGATCTTTGTCACTCTGTTTAATAGGGTTTTCAGCTGTCTTACCTCTTGGCAGTAGTACCAGGAGTCTTTGTAGCTGTAGTTCCTCTGAGCTGTCTTTATTGGCATTGCTTTATTTGCTGCATTATGTATGGCATCAACTAGGTCTTTTTCTAGTTGGTCTATATCCTCTGGGGCGTGTACTGTGCTGCCCATTCTTCAAGTGCTAGTCTGAAAATAACCCAGTTTGCCAAGTCTTGATTCCATCTTGGTGGAGGTGGCGGTATTGGAGGTAGTTGTTGCATTTCCAATTCTGTCATTGTTGCAAAGTGGTCGCTGACTAATGTGGGATGCACTTGCCATCTTGTAAGGTGCCTGATTGTCGTTGTGGCAAATGTTAGATCTAATCTGCCTCCTCTTATATGTGTGGATTGCCCTGTGTTGAGCAGTGCGACTCCCTCAAATTCCTCCAGAGAGTAAGCTACGTGTTCCCCTGCCTGGTTAGTGATTGTCGGGAAGATAGTAGGGGATGATGTGCGTTGAAGTCCCCACATATTATTGTAGGTGTGTCAGTTGCATGGGCGAAGAGCTGCGTCAGTTGTAGTTCTCCTGGGCTTTCTCTATTTATTTTCCTGTAGAGATTGTATATGTCTAGTCTCTGGTTTTGCAGAGTTATTCTAATTGCCATGCTCTCCACATTCTCTCCGCAGGGGATCGGATTGTGTACTCTTACTGCTGGGATTGTATTCTTGATGAGAATAGCCAGTCCCCTGTCAGTGCCTATGTCTGGAGTTGTGTCTGGAGTTGTATAGGCATTATACCCAGCTATTCTAAACTTAGTTCCTGTTTTTAGACGGGTTTCCTGAAGTAGGATGATGTCTACATTTTCTGTTTTGCAGACTGCAATAAGTGTAGCTGTTTTAGGCCTCACTCCATCAGCATTCCAGTTAATTATCTTCAGCATTGTTGTACGTTAGGAGAAGCGCCTGGGGTCTCTTGGTGCAAAAAGTGATGGAGTTATCATCTACCGTATTTGATGAAGATGATGAATGTGAGGGGAGAGGGGTGAGGTTTTGGGGTTTGGTGGATGAGGAAGGTGTAGGATCATGGGGGGAGGTGGTATGTTGGGATGAGGGTGTTGGGGAGGGATTTGTTGCAGCCGCGGGGCTGTCTCCTGCATAGCGGTAGAGGGGGAGGGGGACATGGAATTACCCTTGAGAAGGCTTTTAATAGTTCTTCTATCCCTGTTTTGATGGCTTCTATGTCCATGCCATTCTGGATGATGCTGGTGGAGAAGTTTGTAAGCTTCTCCTTTAGCTCGGCCGTTTTGAGCCACATTGTTCTCGGCAGAGGTTTTGGTGCTTGCCGTGTATTTGTAGCTGGTCTGGACGGTGTTCTTTTCCTGTTTCGGCTGAAATCTCTTCTGGACTGTTCCAGTTCTGCCCTCGTGTAGAACCTTTTACGGGGCTGGGGTTTGGGGAGGTTTCTTCCCTAGATCTACTTCTTTGCCCTTCTGGTTCCTTTGGAAGAGCAGCCTTTACTATAGCCAGTCTTGCTGGGCAACCCCAGGCCATAGCGGTATGTTTGAGGTGGCAATTTGAGCACCTGGGTGTGGTTGGTTCTCCAGCTTTATGTTTGTTTATGCACTCTTCAGTCGGGTGCCTCTTGTTGCATACTGCACATATCTCTACCTGAGATATGCATTGAGCCTTGATGCCCAAATTTCTGACATTTGTAGCATCTGAGAGGTTCAGGGTAGTAGGTTTTGTGGTATATTTTCCAAAGATTCCCAGGTCTATTTTTCTCTGGGATTTTTCCTACGAAAGTTACCAGGATTGTTTTCGTCAGGCTGCCTTGCTTATTTTTCATTCTTTCCGCAGCAGTTACATATTCCAGTTCTTTTATTCGGCTTTCATGTAGTTCAAATGGGTAGCCGACAACAACTGCTTTTTTGATTCTGTCTTCTTCTTTTAGTTCTTTAAGGTTGATGGCCGAGGTGTTCCTTAGGATGGATAAGGCCTTTTGATCTCTTGTTGAGATTGTCCAGTGTCCCTGCTTATTGGGTCTTGCCAGCATTTTTAGGTTTTTATTCTTTCTTTCGAAGTCCGCTACAGCTCTGTAAGCCTCAGTGGGGTTACTTGCAAGGACCCTGAAGTAAGTTGGTTTTGGCTGGTTCTCATTCCTTGCTTGGTTGGCTCTAGTTGATGTTGTTGGGTTGGTTTCCTCGTGTTCGCTGATCGTGATTCTTTTACCGTGCCTTTTTGTTCTTTTAGACTGTGCTATTTGCCAGTCTTGGTTTCCATCTTCATCCTGTTCATTGGTTCTTTTCCTACGTCCTTCTTCAGTTCCGGTTCCGGTTTCCATGGTGGTGGGGTTCGTTTGGGTATCCATTTCCAGAGTCATTCCAAGTCGTAAGAAGGGGGAAGGGAGAGACAGACAGTGTGACTGGTCGGGTTGTCCAACCCTTTAAGCCCTAAGGCCCCAGACAAGTTATACTTGGAGTAGAAATATGAGTTAAAAAAGAACCTGAAATTCAAATGTTATAATTATGAGGATGGGGAGGCCCTATCTATCCTATCAGTAGCTATGTACTGACTGCAGCAGTTGCAGCTGGGGATTCCCCTTACTGCTCTTGGAGCACTAAGACGACCCAGCAGTCAAGTCCTACAGTCAGGGCTTTGAGGGTAATCAAACTCTTACACTAGTTTATTTTTAAAACTTACTCTTTCTCCGTCGTATTCCTATCCTATCTCTACACTTGGCTTATAGGCGCCAAGCCTAACGGTCCTGTGCCACTTGCCACAGACGGCGAGAGTGGAAGATTTCGACTCTTTATTCCTGCTTCAACTGGAGTTTTAAGACCACAACGGCTACCAGATGTTCCACAGGAGAGTCTAGTTAGTAGAAAAGTTAGTGTCAGTAATTTTATTCTTTCTTATAGAAGGAGCTGTAAACCAGCCAAATATATAGGTTGAGCCTTCTGCAGAAGGCTCTGAAGACGCCCTTCAGTGGCGTGCACGGCAGGAGCAGCAGCAGGGCAGCCCTTACAAGCAGTCAGCAGGGCAGAGGCAGTGCAGCAACAGCAGCAGCAGCAGCAGCAGCAGGTCAGCAGCAGTGGCAGCAGCAGCAGCAGAAGCAGGCAAGCAGGCAGGTCCTCAGCAGAAAGACGAGCAGCCTGGTTATGCGCAACAACCCAGCCCCCTCAGCAGGACCCCTTGAAGAAAACCAACGTGGCATACCGGTACTCATGCCCGTCCGAGGATGCCTCGGTTCTTACATCGGTATGACCACCATGCGTTTCTCCAAAAAGGATTTCCTGCCGCGCCCAAGAGGGGGCTATCTTTAATCATGCCAGGACCGTCCATAACCAGAGAATAGCAAGAAAAAAGACATAATCACGAACATCGAAGTAATTGACCAAATTACCGACCACCGCCGCCACGCCTCTTGGAAGCATTGCACATTGGGAAGGAGAAACCAACACTCAACATTACGCAAGAAACCTTTCTCCTCCCCACGGCAGCCAGGAGACACGCACCGAGCGATCCCCATAGCGTTTAGCAAATCAAAATTCGGCATCCGAGGATCGAAATTCTTCTCTTCATCCTCAGCACTACAACGCCGCTCGCATGCAAGATGAAAACAGAACTTGGAGAAGGCTCCGCCCGAGGGTACATGCCCCAGGCAGCCAATCATAATTCAGCACCGATCAAGACCTCCCCTATAAATACCAACCCGAGCACCTCGTTTCTTCAGTAGCAAGGCCACAATTGGAATATCCGGCCATTGTATTTGGTGCACTGAGCAAGACATCACTCAGCAAAATGCAAGTTATACAAAACAAAGCTTTGAGGCAAGCTTATAGAGAAAAACCTCCCTATTTTAATACAATAAGGGACTTACATAATCGCTCAAAACTAGAGCCTCTTAATGTCAGGTTCCACAGGCTTGGACAAAAAACCTGGGATAAATTAAATACTGAGGATGAAGACCTGTACAATACAACAAGGGAACTCACCAACAATCGAGTCAGAGACCATTACTGGTGGAGAAGACTAGAGCCAAGGATCAACTGTGACCCATTTCATTTCACTCTCACCATCACCATCATCTCTCTATAGAAGGATAAGTTAACATCACTTTCACTCTCACCATCATCATCATCTCTCTATAGAAGGATAAGTTAACATCACTTTCACTATCATTAATCATCTAAAAAAAAAAAAAAATCATTTATTTGCAAATCATCAGTAACATTCACTATCATTTATAGCAGCGGCATCTATCAGTAACATTCACTATCATTTATAGCAGCCTGTCAACGAGCCCTCAGATTCCATCCTCTTCAGCCGTCCCTTGTTTGGACCTTTCCTCTCTGTCTTGTTCTGGTATGGTGACTAAATCATCATTCAACTTCGGAAGAGGGTCTGCCCCTCACGATTCCTCTCCTACTGTACTTCACTTTCCCCACCTTTTCTTCCTCCCTTCCCATTCCGAGTACCTACCAGGAGGTTTAAACTGGATTGTATCCAGGGGTACTCCTCCTTCTCCCCCATTCCCCTCTTCCCTGTCCTTATGTACCGTACCGTTTCTTCAGACCTTCTGCAACCACGTCCAGAGGATGACCAACGAGCTGGTCGAAACATGTCGACGGTACCTACAATAGAACCTGAACCCAGACGAACGATTTCTGATTGGATATTTTAATAAAAGACTTCCAATATTCCGCACACTGTCCTTTTCCAACATGAATATCGGCCAGTTACTGACTAACATCGCTGAGCCTGAAAAGCGAATCATAAGGAGGATAGAAAAGACGCTATATAAGATAAATTCGCATAATACAGCCATCCTTTTTAATAAGACCTGTTTAAAAGAGGGTCTACTCCCTTCAAATAATAATAATAATAATATAATAATAATAATACAGTTTCATTTGTCAGCTTATCGAAGAGTAATTTTAGAGATGTCAATAATGCATTAAATCACTGTTTCTGGTGATTGGTGTCGTAAAGGACGAATTTATGATGAATATATATCAGATATTCAGAGATTTTGAGGCTAAACCAGATGTTAAAAACCTTGAGGCCATTGATCAATGACGTATGGTTTTCATTACGACCATTCATTATTGATAAACGAGCTTGTCGGCGCGCACTGCAACTCGGGGCTGCTGTCTCCCCTACCCTCCCGATCCCCTACCTACCCTGCCCCCACCTTGGGCGGACAAACAGGTTTGCAGGAGGAGGGTGGATGTCTCCCTTACCCTCCCGATCCCCTACCTACCCCGCCCCCACCCGGGGTGGACAAACCGGTTTGCAGATGGTGGGTGGCTACGTCCTGTCACCCGGGGAAGGGCAAACCAGATCAGATCCTCTAGGAATTTGTTATTATAGGTTGCTTGATATTTATTGAAAACTACTCGGTTGCATTCTTGTTCTTCATATCAAAGTTTATCGAAATGGAAGTTTTGAAGCTTGTAAGCCAAGACCTGCAGGGGGTAATGCCGCTGATGCACCTCACGCGGTGCACTGTAGGCACCACTTCAGGATCTTTGCAACGTCCCTTCGGTTCCTAGCTGCAACCCCTCTCATTCCTTTTACTCTACCACCGTTCATATTCTACTTCTTTCATCTTACTTTTCACCCTCTCTTAACAGTTGTTTCATAGTGCAACTGCGAGGTTTCCCTCCTGTTACACCTTTCAACCTTTTTACTCTCAATTTCCCTCTCAGCGCTGAATGACATCATAGGTCCCAGCACTGGGCCTTTGGCCTAAAATCTATGTACCAATCCTGTAAGGCTAAATTGTTGTGCCACCGGATCTGAATATAGAAAAAAAGATGAAGGGAATTCAAAGATGCGAGAAATGTACAGTATGTATGCAGGGTTTGAGTTTTATGCTTTGTGTCGCAGTGGTTTCATTTGAGAACACGCTAAGATTTGTATTCATTTTGGGGCATTGTTATTTGCGTGTAATTACGTTTAATGGGGCAGGCTTAATGTAATGAATCTGTTGTTACTGAGACTTTTCATTATATGGATCCATAACTTTCTGTTATAGAAATGTTCAGGCTACCTGTTTTATTCTCATTTTTGAAGGGCATACAATTAAAGCTTGCTTTATTATTTACCAAACAATGTTTGTCGATCTTGACTCTTGACATTGTGCCTTATGAAAAAGGACCCTGTTAATAATGCGGATGTGGATAAAAGCCGTCGCGTGCTCTGCCATAGAAAGGGGGGAAAAGGAGGCGGGGGAAGGGGTTATAAGTACGTTAGAAGCATTGTTCACACGGGGTGGGGGGCCGTGAAGGGGAGATGGGGAAAAGCAGGAGCTGCCTTATCGTACAGCAGACGTCAGTCAAACTTCTTTACATCTGTTCATGAATTGGTGCTTGTCATGCGAGGAGGTACCGCGGCATTCCTTGGGCCTCTGCCTTCGTTGGCCCTTGCCCCCGTGGGGGTTTAGTGCCATCAGCGTACCTCACGCGGTGCACTGTAGTCATTACTTAAGGTTCTTTGCAGCGTGCCTTCGGCCCCTAGCTGCAACCCCTTTCGTTCCTTTTACAGTACTATACCTCCGTTCATATTCTCTTTCTTCCATCTTACTTTTCACCCTCTATTAACAATTGATTCATATTGCAACTGCGAGTTTTTCCACTTTCAAACTTTCCTTACTCCCAATTTTCTTTCAGTGCTGAATGACCACGTAGGTCCCAGCGCTTGGTCTTTGGCCTAACTCTTGCGGTCCTCTCAGTTTCTCCTTTGGGTGTCATTATACATTCCTTGGCCCACCATTTCTGACTACTCATCCGGGACTGTTACACATTTCACCTCCTGCTTCCGTCATTCTCCTCCTCTTCCTCCCCCCCTACCTCCGTCTCCACCTCCTCTTCCTCTTCCTCTTCCTCCCCCCTACCTCCTCCTCCTCCTCCCCCCTGGCTCTTCCTCCTCCTCCTCCTCCCCTCCTACTCCTCCACTCCTCCACCCTCATCCCCTTCCTCTTCGCCTTCTCTTCCTCCTCCACTTCCTCCTTTTCCTCTTCTTCCCTCCTCCAACCTCCTCCAACTCCCTCCTCCTCCTCCTCCTCCTCCTCCTCCTCCTCCTCCTCCTCCTCCTCCTCCTCCCCTGGCTCTTCCTTCTTTTCATCCTCCTCCTCCTCCTTTTCCTCTTCCTCTTCCTCCCCCCTACCTCCTCCTCACCTACCTCATCATCATCATCATCATCATCATCATCACTGCCATATTGCTACCACACTTTTCCAGTTCCTCATTCATCCTTTTCTCCTCACTACATTCTTTGATCTCATCATTCCTCCTCCTCCTCCTCCTCCTCCCTGTCTCTCTCCTCCCCCCCTTCCCTCCTCCCCCTCCCCTTAGCCCATGGCATTTATTTCCCTCCAGGTAATGGATTGAATCATAAACGCCAAGGGGGGGGGGTGAAGGGGGGGAGACCTCTACCTGGCATATGTTATAATCGGCGTGGGACGTCTGGAGGTACATTTAGTATTTCTTGCGTGTCTGCAAAAGGCCAGTTCGTGGGTTCATTTTTTCCCCCCTTAAGGTAAGAAGAAATGAGGGGGTCCAGTATTAATTACTGGAGGGTTTAGTATCAATTGTTGTGGCTGTGATGCAATTATTGTGTTAATTGTGCGTTCGCAACTTTCGTGGCGCGATGTAAATCTTTTGAATTATGAAATCACAAATATATATATATATATATATATATATATATATATATAATGTAAACAGCCTCATACTAATGTATGCATATATATATATATATATATATATATATATATATATATATATATATATATATATATATATATATATATATATATGTGTGTGTGTGTGTGTGTGTGTGTGTGTGTGTGTATTTGCTTCACCAATTAGAGGACCCATATTGATCTCACTGGTGGTAATGGATGGACCGTTTGTCGTAAAATACGTAGTCTCAGAAGGCCGAACCAGTAGAGGTTCGTGTTGGGTAGTTGACTGTTGTGGGTTTAAGTTGGTTAACTGTTGTGAAGTTGTTCAGTATTTGGATATTAATGTGGGATAATTTTAGGTGAGATGCTCTCGCTTTTGACCGAAGGTGAGAAATAATGGTCGGATTGACTTCAAATTTTTCTTGAAAACACTTTAAATACCTATTTACTTGTGCAGAAAGTTTGAAGGAGGTACGTGGAAAAAAATATATGTTCAACAAAAACTATGAAAATGCCACCAAAAATGAGTATACTTTCAGATGCTATAACTCTTAAAGTATAAAACTTGAAGTCTTTTTTTATCTTTTAATTCCAAAGATATGTTTATATAGACTATATCTTTAGCGTTATAATAAGAATATAAATAAAACATTTCATAAAAACAGTACTTTGACGCTTAGAATTTGTGAAAAAAATTGAAACATAAAAATAAAGGACAGTTTGGGAAAAATTAAGTTGAAAGCTTAACTATTATTTTAATTTTTAGAAAACGGACATTTTCTTGAAGGCATCAAAATCCTCCTGGTAAACTTGACGTAATCGAGGGTTCCTTGTTTTTTTATTTATTTGTTTGTTCATTTTTTCATCTTGGCGTAATTTTTTTGTAATAGACATGCTCAAAAAAATTTTGGAATGAGAAGCATTGTATAAATAAAACATTTTGGGTACCTTTAAAAACGTTCCATTGGATGAAGGCTCTCATTCTTATTTTGAGTTGGACCTTTTAAACATTTCATTATCATTTTATCTGTTGTTAACAGCTTTTTCTTTCTGTTTTCATCCAAATTATATTCATTGACAACCCTTTTTAAATGGTGCTGAGGATTGTCATCAGTGGAGATGCAGTTATAATAATTTTCAACCCTGTATTTTTTATTTGATGTGGTGAAGTAATGTTACAAATGGTCGAGAACTCTTTTGGTCAAAATAATGACACTTCCTTAAGTCACATTTTTTGACAGTGATCTTCACCGTAAGGGCCAGTGCCACCAATCCTACTTACAAATGATCTCATTTTGTAGTCTTTTAAACGTACATTCTCACAGCTGTTTTTTTATTCCTTTATAATTTATTTCCGATTAGGACAGGATCTTCAAGCTACTTCCGATATTTTTCTTCGCTGTTTCTTGTTAATTTGTTTCCTTTGTTTTCATTTTTTGATCAATAAGAAGCTTAGTGTGTACGTCTATTACAGCTGCATACCCAAAATTTGGTGAATTCTCTGTACCTTGATCCATCAGAAGTCACTTGAATGTCTTGATTTTCATCCGGTGATTTATTTTCTACATAGACGTATACACACTTTCTCTAAAATCATTTCTTTTGTACGACACTAATCTGCATAATTACCATATTTTTACTTTTTCACAACATTATGCTAAATACAAGATTGTTTTAACCCTGTATGATGATTCACAAAAGACACTTTACTTTTTCACAAATTACAAAGATTGTTTTCTATTATGTTTTTTTTTTTTTTTTTTTTTTTTCCAACGAAATTTTAACCCTGTATCTATTTGATGATTCACAAAAGACACTGTTACTTTTTCACAACATTACTTACAAGATTGTTTTCTATTATGTTTTTTTTATTTTACAACGAAATTTTAACCCTGTATCTATTTGATGATTCATAAAAGACACTGTTACTTTTTCACAACATTACTTACAAGATTGTTTTCTATTTTGATTTTCTGAAAGTCCTCTTTTAATGATAAGATCTTCGTTTCTACCGCGGTTTTTCTCGTCTTTGAATCACCTATCACAAGGGACTCTTTTTTGCGTACTGGAGGGGGGGGGGGAGGGAGGGAGGCTGGGAGGGAAATTTTTGTGAGGCAGCAGTAGCTGACTAAAGTGTTCTGTCTTGCCCCTGTACCTTCCTCTTAGCCCTAAGGATGCATGAAAGGCATTCAGTCGCCTTTTTGTTTTACTTTTAGATATCCTTCCCAATCTTTTTATATTCTCTGAAATAAATAACACTCACTCTTTAGTAACTCTTCAGTAAAATATAAAAAAAACAAGAATTATTGTACAACAAAGCACTGACCCTGGTCTTTCACACATGCGCACACTGACCCTTTCAAAAACCCGGCTCGGCGCCAAATCCAGCTGAGGTCGTTGATGTTGATCTTATCACAAACATACAGGGTATCGAGTTGCCAAGTAAGTTATTATATGAAATGGAAACAAACGCAAAAAGCTGCGAAAAACGGCGTTAATTGGAAGAATAGTGCACAATATGACAGACGACACATTGAGAGGGACGAGTGTAAAAACACCCACCCACAGGACCTTTGAATTTTTAAATACCTAGAGTAGTCGGATTGGTCTAGAACTTTGCCAGATGATTGCCATATAGTTCCCCAGTGTTTCAGAACATAACACACAACTTCCAAAATTTTTCTAGTTTTCGGTCAAAAAGCGGTGTTTCTCTCCTTCCCCCAACTCATACAGGAGTCTGTTAATGTGGTCATATTTCAAATAAAATTTCAATAACCTGGTGCAGGTAACTTGTTTTCCGTTCCTTACTGTGGACTCTCTTCTGCTATGTGACTTTTCGTTTCAGTACGAGTACATTTCTTTTGTAGACAGGTATTTAAAAATCTATCGCTCTCCGTGTTGTGCTTGGTCTTTCCTAGATGCTCGTTTGTCTCCCCCCCCCAAAAAAAAAACCGTTTCTGTCTGTCGTATCCTTCAAGACCTTTCTTCCTCCACTTTCACAAGTGTCAGTAGCTCGACATTTCAGAAATCCATCATCATTTCTTCTTTGGCAACCTGTGCAAAGTGTTGCTTACCGTCCGTGAGTTTCATGGTAATGATTTGATGAGCATTTTGGGACTGAAATAAAGATTCACATGTTGAATTGATTGTTTCTAGGAACTGTGGGGTTAATTTAGTTGGAAAATCAGCCTTAGTTCCCTACGATATTCTTTTTTACTATGCAAATAATATTTTAAAAAGTGAACTTTGGGGCACTTTTCTGAAATGATTAACTTGCTTAAAGTGAGGAACACTGTGCCTTAATTAGAACCATGTTTGGAAGAAGATGAGCATGATCTTTAGAAGCCCTCCTGCTCTCTATGGCATTTATCCATTTTTAGTTTTCTAAAGAGAAAACTTGTGCCGGCTTTGTCTGTCTGTCCGCACTTTTTCTGTCCGCCCTCAGATCCTGAAAACTATTGAGGCTAGAGGGCAGCAAATTGGTATGTTGATCATCCACCCCCCATCACCAAACATACCAAATTGCAGTCCTCTAGCCTCATTAGTTTTTATTTATTTAAGGTTAAAGTTAGTCATGATCGTGCGTCTGGCACCGCTGTAGGGCCAACAACACAGGTCACCATCGGGCCTTGGCTGAGAGTTTCATACAGCATTATACGCTGTACAGAAAACTAGATTGCGCGAAGAAACTTCGATTAATTTTTTACTTGTTACGCGTCGACCCTGATCACAGCCGATACCATATGCAAAGTCTGTATCAAATCCCTTCCAGGAAAGCAATTCATATATTGATTTTATCATTCCTAGGACCAAACCCTTCAGCCTTGCCATAAGAGAGTGCGGTAAAACTATTTAATAGTAATAATAGTAATTGCATTGTCAAAGGTGTTGTTCGCCGAGGTGTCTTTCCTTTCGAATGGGCCTCTTTCCAGTTGTTCGTCGTCGCTATTTTTAAGCTGATGCTTTCTTGCAATCTAAGGAGAGGAGCCATTGGTGCGATTATTAACCTCTCTCTCTCTCTCTCTCTCTCTCTCTCTCTCTCTCTCTCTCTCTCTCTCTCAATTATTTTTTTTAATATATGTCCTGTAACATGTTTGCTTAACCCATTAATATCGTAGGAGTATGCACTAATACAAATGGAGTGAAAAAAATTCTCTCTCTCTCTCTCTCTCTCTCTCTCTCTCTCTCTCTCTCTCTCTCTCAGTCGAACCAGAGCATTTCCCCCCGTTTCTGTTTACTCTTCCTTGAAAATTATAGTGGAAAGATAATTAACATAATTCTTGACTGTCTCTATGTAGATCGTCGCGTCAGCCTGTATCATCTGGGCTGGAATCGAATTTCCGAGAATTCCAGAACCCTGGGCATCAAGGAAATTGTGATATACTGTTGACGTCATAATTTAGAAAATTGCCGCCCGTCGACGGAATTGGGTGAATGGCGGGTCTCTGGGGGAGCGTAACTTATCCCTGGTGTCGCAATTTGTGCGGTATGCGCATGAAAGACAGACACTAGAGAGAGAGAGAGAGAGAGAGAGAGAGAGAGAGAGAGAGAGAGAGAGAGAGAGGAGGGTATAGTGTGTAAAGGTTGTGGTTATTGGACATGTACATAAGATAGAGTGGAAGAGATTAGGAGAGAGAGAGAGAGAGGAGATTAGTCTGTAAAGGTCGTGGTGATTGGACACATAAAACAGAATGGAGGAGATTAAATAAAACTAATGTATTAGTGAATGCGAGTAATGAGAGGCATAGAGATGGGATCGGTTGAATGATTAATTGACAGATTCATATAAAATGGCGTTATAGTAAGAATGGAAGGGTTCGATAATATAACGTGCAAGGCATCCAATTTTTTAAAGGGTTACTTTATATCGCTAGAAGTACGTAGTGAAGAGAAATCCCTTATATATTGAAGGAAGCATTCTTGTTTCATCATACAACGTGGCAGGATATTCATCTATTTCAGCAGTGTAGCCGGGGGGTGTTGCATGGGGCACGCACCCCCCCCCTTATGGTCTATCTAGTTACTAAATGACAAATCAACGGAAAAAGAGCTAAAAATAGAGAGGGAGAGAGAGAGAGATTGCAAAACCACCTAGGGGAAAATAGATACTTAATGCAGAATGGGCTTATTAAATTAAACGTCATGACAACAACATTAATTTTCCCATCTGCGGAGTTCGTGTCTGGTTAGTGCTTGTTTCGGTGACCGGAAGACAGCAACAGAGTAAGCAACTGTTTACTTTGGAGTTGTTTCAGAATGTTGTTCTAACTGTTGTTAATTCAGTTAAATTAGCTGTTGACCATATTTTGATTTTAGAGAGAGAGAGAGAGAGAGAGAGAGAGAGAGAGAGAGAGAGAGAGAGAGAGAGAGAGAGAGAGAGAGAGAGGGCACTCTGTCTGCTGGGACACCTTACGAATTTCACAATGATCAGTATGGGCTATATCCCATGACTCAGCTTGACGCCAGACATCCTGACATCGGGCACCGTTTACGTGTAGAAACCGACATCTCCACAACAAACCAGAGAAATAAAAAGAGTTAAGTAAATATGTAAACAAACAGTGAAGCTCAGTGGGCATGCGTGATTCCTCACATCCGGCCAAAGCCAATATAAGGTGAAATCGAAGACAATGAAGTGGTCATTTGACCGTAAGTAAACGTCACGTAGTCTTCGTCTTTATGTTTCGGAAAACTCACGAACGTGACAGATGTCAATTTTTTCCTCCTCCCACAGACCTTGATGGCTTACCGAAAGGTTGGGACGATTGTAAGGTGGTATCGAAGCATGACAGAGGGAATTGGGAAATCTCTCGTGTTTGGATGTTGTTTATCCTCTTTATTGCTTATGCTGTTGAACTAATATCGAATGTGATTCCTTTCTAAACTATAAATTTTCATGGCATTATATTATATATATATATATTTGTATATATATATATATATATATATATATATATATATATATATATATATATATGTATACATGTATATATATAGATATATATATATATGTATATATATATATATATATATATATATATATATATATATATATATATATATATATATATATATACACACATATATACATACATACACACGCGCTAAATTAACAGGACAAAGGGTTGAAATGGGTACAGAGGAAAACCTCGCAGTTGCACTCTGAAACAATTATCAGGATAGGGTGGAAAGGAAGGTGGAAGAAAGAGGATATGAAGGGAGGTAGAGTAAAAGGAATGAAAAGGGTTGCAGCTAGGGGCCGTAGGAACGCGGCAAAGATCATTAAGTAATGCCTGCAGTGCACCGCGTGAGGTACACTGACGGCATTATACGGCCCCCCCAACGGGGAACACATGAAACTTAGGTAAAGTTATTTCATAGAACACATTTTCTTCGAATCAGTAGAACTTTTAAATTGCTGATAATTGTCAAATAAAAAGCATCAACTGCAAAAATTATGGATTCATTATGTTGTGCACTTTCGCCTCTCTGACTTATTTGCCTGCATCGAAGAATATAAAATTGATTTCTTTCCCATTATTTATATATATATATATATATATATATATATATATATATATATATATATATATATGTGTGTGTGTGTGTGTGTGTGTGTGTGTGTGTGTGTGTGTGTGTGTGTGTGTAATCTCCGTAGTAACCTCGAATTAAAATCTATATTTTTCAAATACATTGGAATTGGAATATGCTTTTGTAACTCGAAAAAGGATGCGAATGAAAAAGCTCTCCTTTCCCAGGTATAATTAGAAACCTGATGAAAGAGCGACATCATTGCTAAACCCATTGTACCATAAAGCATATATTTCATTGGTAATTGCTAAGTGCAGTCGACATATCCACATAGAAGATTCAAACTGAAATTTTCTCTTTTAACCATTTATAGGAATGCATTGGTTCATATTGATGGCTGGAAGTGGTGGCCAAGGCCTTGTAACAGCAATACAATTCCTTTACCTAAGTTTCATGTGTTTCCCGTGGTAGGTAATTCCGTCAGTGTACCTCACGCGGTGCACTGTAGGCATTACTTAATGATCTTTGCCGCGTTCCTTTGGCCCCTAGCTGCAACCCTTTTCATTCCTTTTACTGTACCTCCCTTAATATTCTCTTTCTTCCACCTTCCTTTCCACCCTATCCTGATAATTGTTTCAGAGTGCGACTGCGAGGTTTTCCTCTGTTACCTCTTTCAAACCTTTGTACTGTCAATTTTCCTTTCAGCGCTGAATGACCTCATAGGTCTCAGCTCTTGACCTTTGGCCTAAATCCTATATTCTAACTATCTGTCTTAGTTTCACGTGTTCATTAAGTATGTTAGTGCTGTAAACGCATCATTAACCTGCCTGTTTGCAAGAGTGGAGGGCTAAGTAATACTTTCCTTGGAAATCAGTAACCAGTAACTAGGTTTAGTATGTAATTTTAGTTGCTATTGAATAACAACGTGCACGATATACAATTTCCTCTGTGTACCAGCAATACGATGTCATGATTGCTTTATTATGTTGCGTAACATCACTATTAACCTCTCTTTGAAAATAGCTCAGATTAGTAGCTTTGGTCATTTATACCCCAGGTAAAATGTTTACAGAAGCTGGCGAAAGCTATTTTGAGGCTGCCTGCAAACAATTGTCTTAAGAATTTTCAGTCACGATATATAACTTCGTGATACCTCTTTGAAGCTGATTAGAATAGTCATGGCACTACAATGGTGGGGAAAGAATGCTGTGTTTGTTTCCAGCCTCAGGTCGACTGCAATTCAGTTTTTTAGGAGTGCAAACTACTTCTTCTTCTTCTTCTTCTTCTTCTTCTTCTTCTTCTTCTTCTTCTTCTTCTTCTTCTTCTCCTGGAGTTTCCAAATGAGCAAAAACTACAATGGTGGGGAAAGAATGCTGTTTGTTTCCAGCCTCAGGTCGACTGCAATTCAGTTTTTTTATGAGTGCAAACTACTGCTTCTTCTTCTTCTTCTTCTTCTTCTTCTTCTTCTTCTTCTTCTTCCTTTTCTTCTTCTTCTTCTTCTTCTTCTTCTCCTGGAGTTTCCAAATGAGCAAAAACTACAATGGTGGGGAAAGAATGCTGTTTGTTTCCAGCCTCAGGTCGACTGCAATTCAATTTTTTTATGAGTGCAAACTACTACTACTACTACTTTCTTCTTCTTCTTCTTCTTCTTCTTCTTCTTCTTCTTCTTCTTCTTCTTCTTCTTCTTCTTCTTCTTCTTCTTCTTCTTCTGGAGTTTCCAAATGATCAGAACAACTTCCTTTCCCTCGCCTGCCTTGACCAATCGAGCCAGCAGCAGCTTTCAACATCTTTATATTTCATGGGTTATTCAACGGCGCGCGTATAACTCACGTTCAGTCTCCTATTATTCAATGCTGGGAATGCCTTCGTGGCGATTTTTACATCATCCGGCCGCAATTTGCCCTTTTCTCCCTTCATCATCCAGTGTATTAGAGGATAGGTGTAATTTGTACGTCCGGCCTCTATTGTGTTTCGCGGTATTTTGGTAACGTAACTCGCCTCCCCTGATTCTCTGGCGAGTTGTGTGTGTTCGTGTGTTTTGTAGTTCTGTTGAATTTGGTGGATCGTCTGCATAATGGGATAATAAAGACGAAATAAGCTGAGATAATCACAAAACATGAAATAAGTAGGACAAATGATACTGAATGTTTATGAAAACATTTAAAGTGTGTTTTGGAGTTAAAGACAGTTTTTTTTATCATTAAATTGATTTGTGTAGAGTTGTATGCTCGTTTAGAATAAAGTGAGTTTGTTTAGAATTGCGGAGTTGATGATTTGTAAATAACCCCCGATCTTGAGAGCAATTCTGACCATCCATGAAACACTAAGCATAAAAGAAGCAAGTATACAGTAGTAGTGAGGCTGTTGGACAGACGATTTGAAGTCTCAGGAAATTTTAAATTTCAATTCTGGAAGAAAAACGAGTCAAAGAAGAAGCAGCTTACCCCGTAAGGGGGTAGTGCTATCAGTGCACCTCACGGGGTGCACTGTAGGCATTACTAAAGGTTCTTTGCAGCTTCCTTTCGGCCCCTAGCTACAACCCTTTCCATTCCTTTTACTGTACCTCCAGTCATATTATCTTTCTTCCTTCTTGCTATTCACCCTCCCCTAACAATTATTTCATGGTGCAACTGCGAGGTATTCCTACTCTTAACACCTTTCAAACCTACCTACTCTCAGTTTCCTTTCCAGAGCTGAATGACCTCATAGGTCCCTGTGCTTGGCCTTTGGCCTAAACTCCGTATTCCATTCCGTAGAAGAAGCAGGTCAAGTGAGTAGCGGTAACGATAGGAGGATATCAGAATGCTTTTTAAATAATAGTGTGATTGAGTATAGTGACACAGGGCAAGAAACCTAAAGGGAGTTCGTGTAATTTCTGAAGTGAAATCCGGAGACGCAGTATCAAAGAAAAAATAAATTGTGGTACAGGGCATGGGGTACTTTATTTGCATATTTATTCGTAATTTATCTGGAACATTTATAGTTCATGAGAAAGGAAATATGGAAGCAGGGAGAATAATGAAGAATTATGAGCGAATTATTTGAAAATCGTTTCAAATCATTCTTATTATGCTGTCTCAAGACCGGATTATATGAATACGGTTGAGCTTCTAAGTTAGGTGCCTTAGAAGTCCTTTGTTTGGGGGGCTGTGGGTCACAATGATGCTCCGAGAAGTGACTAATGCAATGCCATTTTGTACTTATCTCCTATTCGTTAATTATAGGTATACCTATAATGTGGGTCTGTATCGAAGGAGTGACATAAATGCAACTATTAAAATAGTGACATAACAAAGGAGTGACACAAATACCATATTAAAGGAGTGACATTTTATTGGAATGATATTACGATGAAGTGACAAAGTAACCAAAAATTATAAGAATTATACAGATTATTAAGATTTCATTTAAAAAAACCTAGGACCGCTGAATTGTTAACATATTTTAAATATTAGTTGGATGGTTGTCACTCCTTTGAAATTTATATCGGAGGTGTCACTATTTTGCTATGTCACTCCTATGACATGTCGCTCCTTTGAACCGCTCCCATATAGGTATCGTTAGTTATTCGTACCTTGATCAAAATAAGGAGCTGGGTTGGAACCTTTGCGGTCTTGAAATCCTCTGTTGATGTTGACCTTCATTTGATTCCTTTGTCTTTCATCTTCCATTTGCGCTCGTGACCAATTATCCACCATCCGTTTTCATATGCTTCAAATTATAGATTATCTTGTCATTTCTTCAGTAATAAGAATAATAATAATAATAATAATAATAATAATAATAATAATAATAATAATAATAATAATAATAATAATAATAATTTGCTGGAAGAGAACACCATACTTTCAGTAGTGCAGGTAAATAAGATAGTACAGTAATAATAATCTTGATGTTCTCTCAAAGAAAAAAAAATTAAATAAAATACGCAGGAGCAATAACTAACTTAGTTAATCTGCAAATACCTGTTATAACAGCGTTATGTGAGGTCACAAGGAGCTTTATTTCTTGAGATTACACTTCAAATCAATTTGATGAGTGTGATAACTTGGCTTTACGTAAGCCTCTCCTTGTTCAGTTCCATTAGGGTAAGTGTAATTTACTTGGAGCTTATGGGCAATAGCTTCTCTGTTGTTGCTTGTACAACTTTAACCTTTTTGTCTTTATGATGTAATGGCGATCACGTTTCTGTCTGGCATGTTTGCTTGTCGTTAACTGTAGGGTCAGACGTTTTAAGATTTGTTCCCGTATGGGGTTAGTGCCGTCAGTGCACCTCACTTAGTGCGCTGTAGGCATTACTTGAGGTTGTTTGAAAGCGTCCCTGCGGCCCCTAGCTCCAACCCGTTTCATTCCTTTTACTTTATCTCCGTTCATATTCTCTTTCTTCCATCTTACTTTCCATCCTCTCCTAACAATTGTTTCATAGTGCAACTGCGAGATCTTCCTCCTGTTATATCTTTCAAACCTTTTTTACTGTCAATTTCGGTTTCAGCGCTGAATGACCTCATAGGTCCCAGCGGGTGGCCTTCGGCCTAAAGTCTATATTCTGTTCTCTTTATGATTTGTATACGTTTTTTACAGTAAGCTATTTCCCCAAATAGGTGGTGGCTTCAGGGAAAAAATCAGACAGTCGTCACTGTCATACCCCTTCTTTAACTGCTAAGTAAAGGATGAACCCCCTGTGTACAAAACTGCCCTCAAAATAGACACGTCAGATACCTGTTCTGAAGGTATATATAAACACCAGCAGCTTGTTGGATACCCCTATACGCACTGCGCCATGCTTTCGTATATAATAGATTGTTACATGATCACTAATGTATATAGCGTTAAGGATAGAGGGGTAATAATTCTGGTATTTATAATCATATATTGAATTGTTGGTTACGAAATTGTTTAGTATGTTTTGTCATTTATTAAGTGACTGAAAGAGCACGAAGAGTTAATCCCGAGGCATTGTGAAATGACTTTTGTAATGTTATTTTCTGCAAGTAAGATTAAGACTCATCTCTTCAGTCGGAGGGGAGCATTAATAAATGAATAACATTAGTCATTATGTCCATCCAGATCGGAATGTAATTCCCTCACGATACGCACGCACGCGCCAAACACCTCACACGCTTCCATGACGCGAGTCCTACCGGGGGGAAGGGGTTTTAACAGAAGGGAGCAGAGACAGGTAGCGAGTGAGGGGAGGGGAAGAGAGGGGAACCAGAAGGAGAGGGATCCAGGTATTCTTCGATGTCCAGCAGTGTGTGTGCTGCGGTAAGGGCGACCGGGTGTTAGTATTGATATTCTCCCTCCGTGATGACTGGACTTCCGTTCTCCGCGGTCTAGCAGGGCAATTTTCTCCCTGATTTCTCTCCAAACACGGAGTTCCTTCCTTCCTTCCTTCACCGTGGATTACGAAAATTGCTCTTTATAACCGTATAATGACGTTCACGACGGCGATATTTCGGGAGGAAACGTCCCGTTTACGATTACCAATCGAGGCGAATTAGAATGTCTTTGAGGCGTGCAGTCCGGAGCGCACGGAGCGGGTGACTCAGGCGAGGTTTGTTGTGGCCCGGAGACCTCGCCTCTTGGGAGTCAGTTGCCTCAAGAAGAAGTCTTGTTTACTGTCGGCCTCGCTTAGTAACGTGAGTAAACAAAGTTTTGCTGGTTGATTGGGCTCTCTTTCGATGATTACTTATTTATTTTGTTTTCCTTTACAGGTTATTTGCGAAAACTTTCTCTAGTAATCGGTCCTGTAGCTTGTTGTATATGTTACAAACAAGCTGGTTTTGCTTTATTATTTGGCTTTTGTGTTCAAACCACCTGTGGTAGGACTTTTAAATGTGTTCAGAATAAATCTATTTCTGTAGTTGAAGGAAAATAAATACATTTTTTGAACCCAATGAAAGTTATACGGGCAGGGAAAGTCAGATATAAAACTAATTAGCCGGAACCGCTTAACTGATTGCAGTATGCGGATGACTATGCGGACTAGATATCCGTCCGCATGCTGTAGTGTAGAACTCCCTAACACCTTGACCGACGGGGTCCGGAATAGGGAACGAAAAAGTTGAATGAACTTGTTACAGGGTACATTGACTTAGAACCACTGGAACACAGCGATTTTATTAACATTTCGTACTTCGTGAGATGTGATTGTAACAAGAAGGAATATATTCATAATGCATAAACAGCATTGCTCATTATTTACTCTGTAAGATAAAACTTTTCCCTTGGAGTCATTAATGAAGTCCTCTTTTATTTGAAGTTTTCCTTGACTCTTATTCACATAACTTCATTTTTTCAAGAGGCCATTCTATAAAAAACTTGCCATCGTCCAACTGGGGCCAGCCTCGCTCCTATATAGGTAAGCGGAATAGTCCAAGTTTCGGGAGGGTACGTAACGTCCCTAGTGTCGGGGCTTGCCGTCTCGAGGTAATATAAAAATATTTCGGTTAATATATATATATATATATATATATATATATATATATATATATATATATATATATATATATATATATATATATATATATATATATATATATATATATAGTTCTTCATTGGAGAAGTGGGTAGAGCTTTAGGCTAGCACGACCGACCGATGAAGAATGAGAGGAATTTATTTCTGGTGACAGAAATTCATTTCTCGTCATAATGTGGTTCGGATTCCACAATAAGCTGTAGATCCCGTTGCTAGGTAACCAGTTGGTTCTTAGCCATGTAAAATAAGCCTAATTCTTCGGGCCAGCCCTAGGAGAGCTGTTAATCAGCTTAGTGGTCTGGTTAAACTAAGATATACTTATACTTTTTATATATAGATAGATACTGTAGATAGATAGATATAGGTATAGATCTAAGTATATATATGTATATACACATACATACATACACTACTGTTCCCACGCTGTGAAAAATTAACCTTAATATTTTTATATTACCGTCGAGATGGCAAGCCCCGACACTAGGAACGTTACGTACCCTCCCGAAACTTGGACTATTCTGCATATCTATGTAGGAGCGAGGCTGGCCCTAGTTGGAGGACGGCAAGTTTTGTCGTCACATCAATAAAAGTCTTTATTCTTGTCATTATCGTTGAACTTATCAATTAGAGAAGATATACTATAGATGCATCGTGATTTGCAAGTCATATTTTTAATCTTGAATTATATATAATTCTTCTAAATTTCAGAGCAGCATTCTTTATTATTGCTGTGACATGCTTCAATTCCCTTTGTGACATCTGCATGTCATTCGAATTCCCGGTGATAATCTTGATCACCGGTCGTATAAGAAAACTAATGAACATAATCATTTCTAATAATATTCCACTGTCTCCTGTGATTCACCCAAGTATAGCGTCTATTTGTCGAGAGATTTTTCTCCTCTGACGTAATGAATATGATAATCCTAAATAATTTAGAGTGGCTGATGACCATTTATATTAAGATTAGTATCATAACCACCCCGTTGAAGGGATTTAGGAGTTTCTCTCATGGAGAGGAAAAGTGAAGGGGAGGGCATTGTTTCTTTCATAACGAAATGTCATGCTGAATAACTCTTGCATATGTCATTGGATTTCGTGACATGAAACACCGAGTAAGGTCGTTAAGCTGAACGAACGACTATGCATTTTGAATAATGAAGGAATTTTTTTTTTCTTTTTGTGAACGGTTCGGAATATTTTACATTTTGTCTTTTGATTGTGCAAACGTAGACCATTTAACGTTTAATATAAAAGTTTTCGAGTGTCTCTCTCTCTCTTTAGTTCCTCGTTGGACGAGTCGGTAGAGTTCTCGACTAGCACTCTGCTAGGCCCAAGTTCGAGTCTCCGACCGGCCAATGAAGAATTAGAGGAATTTATTTCTGGTGATAGAAATTCATTTCTCGGTATAATGTGGTTTGGATTCCACAGTAAGCTGTAGGTCTCGTTGCTAGGTAACCAGTTGGTTCTTAGCCACGTAAAAGAAGTCTAATCCTTCGGGCCAGCCCTAGGAGAGCTGTTAATCAGCTCAGTGGTCTGGTTAAACTAAGGTATACTTAACTTTTCTCTCTCTCTCTCTCTCTCTCTCTCTCTCTCTCTCTCTCTCTCTCTCTCTCATAGATACATTGAATTCAACTTTTTCTCTCCGTACAAAGGCAGCCACACTGATGTATGTGTTTACACAAATTATACTTCAATAAAAATCCTGAATTTAACTTTTTCTGTGTTTCACCGCGATGGAGGTATACATGCTTAACAAAATCTTGTTGTATGTATGTACAAGTTTAATTCAGCTCTCTCTCTCTCTCTCTCTCTCTCTCTCTCTCTCTCTCTCTCTCTCTCTCTCTCTCTCTCTCTGCAGGAATGACGTATTCATGCATACAAAAGCTGCATCTATGTAAACATGAGGTTGGCAATACATTGTGAGACCAAATTACATTTCCTGGCACATTTCCCTGGAAATGTTGGTCTCTCTCTCTCTCTCTCTCTCTCTCTCTCTCTCTCTCTCTCTCTCTCTCTCTCTCTCTCTGTATGTGGAATTCATTGTAGTAGTTGCAAAAGAAGTTCACTGTAAATGTGAATACCAAGCAGGCCGGTGCACAGGAATTTTGCAAGGGCGGGTGTTTAAAAAAGTCTAAGCATAGTTTGTTCTTTAGCGTGAAAGAGGAATGTAGAATAACGATGTAGACTAAGAAGGAAATGATAAACAGTTTTCAGTACCTTTTATTAGCTTCCATTCTTTTTTGATAACCTTCCATTTATTCTCTTCGGTAACAAATTCTACGACGTACGTCAGGCTTAGTAGTTTGTTTTTTTAATATAGCATAGAACATTTTAATACTTTACCTGTTACTCTTCTGTAACGTATGTTTATGTGTTATAATTGAAATAATGAGTTTTTTCTTAATTATTCCACGAATGGGAGTTAATCCCCTGCCCCCTTCGTGGGCACGGTCTGGGTGCTGAGCGTAGTATTTATTCAAGTGTTTATGTAATCTTCCTCCCTACAGGCCGAGCAAAACACCCACGGAGGTTGACGTGAGTGATTTAATCATCAGCATTTTCATAGAACACTCATGTGCATTTTTAGTTTTCTGTAAAAGGAAACTATTGAGATGGCTTTGTCTGTCCGTCCGCACTTTATTCTGTCCGCACTTTATTCTGTCCGCACTTTTTCTGTCCGCTCCTTTTTCTGTCTGCCCTCAGATCTTAAAAACTGCTGAGGCTAGAGGGCTGCAAATTGGTATGTTGACCATCCACCCTCCAATCATCAAACATACCAAATTGCAGCCTTCTAGCCTCAGTAGTTTTTATTTTACTTAAGGTTAAAGTTAGCCATAATCGTGCACCTGGCAACTCTATAGGACAGGCCACCACCGGGCTGTGGGTAAAGTTTTATGGGCCGCGGCTCATACAGCATTATACGCTGCTCAGAAAACTCATTGCGCCAAAGAAACTTCAGTGCATTTTCTACTTGTTTCTTTTTGTCCATAATGCTTATTATAATGTTTTAATTTCTTGTTTTAGGCCAAATTCCTATATGTCAAATTCACTCATAAAGTTTTATATTTATATTGAAATGCATAATACAGGTTTTGTAGGTTAAGTACAGTATGCTGAAATGTTTTGAAATATTTTGAGGAAGAGTCTGGCGATGGAAATCCCGCCTATTGAAGATTTTGGAGCTCTTCTTTTGAGGACGAAAGGTACGGAAGGCTTCATTGTGCGAAGAACGGAGGCCATCACTTTCTTGTGATAGAGCTTATGTAGTCAGTCTGTGCGCTTTAGCTTTTATTCTCAGGCTTAATGATGCAAAGGGGTACGCGTTCATAAAAAGTGATAAGTGTTCTGCAATTTATCAAAAGCAGAGGCAAACACTGTACCAAATGTCTGTAGTCACGCGTTTATAAAACGCTTTTGTGAAGAACTGATTGAAGCTTAAGACCTTATGAAAAGATACATATCTTTCAAAGAGATAAAATGATTTTATATGTAAAAGTACAGAGGCCAACGGTACAGGCAACATCATCATAACCCCCTTCTAGCTCAGGCCCGAAGAAAAGGAAAAAAAAAAAGAAAAGGTGGAGGTTAACCATTACACAGTGCGAAACTTCCCCTCATAGATACAGAAGTAGGAAGAGATTCCGAAGCTTGGTTAAAACAAAAGGTGTGGGGTGGGGTTGGCGGGGAAATTGTGAGTTGATTGAAGTTTAAATGTATAGCAACATAACTGAAGTCGCCAAATGCATTGCTTGTGTATATACTGCAATAAATAATATTGAGTGCCAGCTTGGAGGTCCAGCACAGAACTATCCTTCCTCACCCAGGTTTGAGTGTTGGCGATATGGGAGAGATTTTTTTTATTATTTATTTATTCAGTAGATGAAACCTGTTCACATGGAACAAGCACATAGTGGTCATTGACGTGAAGTTCAAGCTTCCAAAGAATATGTTGGTTTCAACCTCCCACCACAGACCCCACACACCAGCAGTAACCGATCGTGATACAGAGCCAGTGATTGCTCCGTCACCCAGGGGGAGGGCTCAGACTCATGACATCTGAGTGTCGGCCCAAGACACTAACCACTATACCAGCGGCCAGTCAGTCCGAAATTCTGATCCCAACTCTTTCAATGGAAAACGTATACGAAAATATAAGGAACTGATAAAAGTTAATTTCGTTTAGCCATTGCATTTATATTAGATGCAAAAATTCGTTGTTTAGATGAGGAATTGCATGGGGATACTTTAATTTATATTGAAGGAACGACCAGAAATAAATTTTGAAATTGCCATATAGGTACGATAGATAGTCTGCACATAGGTAAGAAATGCTGGGTGCGCATGCGCAGCCAGTCGTCATAGTTTGAATATCTTAGAACTGAGAAAAAACGGTTACTTAAAGTTCAAGTAAATATTCTCTGAAGACTTCAATGTTGTTCCTTTATCCAAATTAATCAGTGGTTTTCTTAAATTACAGCTATTTTTAAAAAAATAAGTTAGATCTCAAATAGCCTCATTATTGATAAATACATTAGTGAAAATTGCTTTGCAATCATGAAACATTATTTCAAACGAATATTTCGGTAACGTCCCATTTCCTTAATATTCCAAAAATCTTCAACGATTTTGTTTCTTGATATTCCAGATGGACCACGCCAGCAAACCAGGTCACCATTTCTCTAACCTGCGTTAATGGGCATATGGAGGCCCCATTAATCTCCCTTTAATGGCCGCAGAATTAATGGATTCCGCCATGTATCACACCCTCTGCGCCTCGGCCAATCACGGGTGAGTCATTTTCTCCGTTCAGTGTGCAGCTACGAATTTGGCAGGTGCCATTTTTCAACGCCATAACAATTCGCGAATTTTCAAGGGTCGTAAGTTGAAAGATTTACATTTTTCAAGATGAAGGATTACGCATATGAGATTAGGGATGATTTTGTTCAATGAGTAGGGAATATTTTTCAGAATGGCATGACTATGATAAACCGCCATTTCTTTCAACCTGATTAGGTGGTATTGTCCGTGATAAATGACATGAAGTTCTGTATTTTTCTTTCGTAGAGTGGCACGTTGGAGACGAATAATAACCGGTTCGGCCATTGTGAAAATGTTACATTTAGGGTGATAAATGGCTCTAAGCGCCAGACTTACACGGATTTGAGAGCGCCAAAATTTTCAAGTTAATAATGATTAGTGACAAGACATTCCGTTGGGTATCTGATTTTTCACGATGTACTTTCCCCAGGTTTGATATTTTTTTTTATTCAAAACGTGTTTTTGTTGTTAATACAGTTTGTGACGTCAGTTTAAGAATAAAATCTGTTTCTAATTTGTTTCAATATATTTTTCTTTTTAGTGTCAGCACTCCCAGCCATTTTTTTAGATCGAATTTTTCTTAGCAGTTTAGATAGCATTTAAATTTACCTTTATTGTTATTTGATGGAGTGCTTTTATTTCATACCAGTTTCTGTTTCATCTAATTGTAAAATTTTCTCATAACAATGTTTTTGGCCTCTAAAGACATTTTCTGTTGTTTCAAACAATCTTTCATTCTCTAAACCTCTAATTTACCATTTCAGCTCTTCCGGCTTTTGTCCATTTTTTTTTTTAGAAAGACTTACCCGATGAATTAGTGACCATATCCTTGATTTATACTCGACTCTCATAAACTCCTTCCACGTCGCTCCTTAACTGCCAGACCATTTTCGTTAATCTTGTACGCTATTCCAACGTCTTTGTTATCAACGTCATTTGTCTTAATTTACATTCATATCCATATTTGTACCATTTAGTCTCCAACTTGAACCTCAAATTTCACTTTAATATCAACCAGATAATTATTAGGTATACCTCTAACCATTTATTCATTTGAAATTACGATCTTGAAGCTCTCGTCCATCTACTCCGTGCTAGCTTATGCGTTAGCAAGCTTTTTCTTACCGTTTTCTTTGTCCCAATTCTACTTACAAATGTTATTCTTGAAATGCTACTTATTCTAATCGGTCATTTCATTTCAGAACTTTCTCTTCTACGCCATATTTTTTTCCTCCACTACTTTTGAATACAAATCACCTAGCACAACCAGACTACTTCCCAAAGCCATCTAAGCACGCCTTTAGACAATCACAAGAGTTAATGTCGTTCTTACAAGAGCGCGCCTACACACACAAGGCACACGCATATGCATATATATATATATATATATATATATATATATATATATATATATATATATATATATATATATATATATATATATATATATATATATATATATATAAATATATATATATATATATATATATATATATATATATATATATATATATATATATATATATATATATATATATATATATATATATATATATATATATATATATATATATATATATATATATATATATATATATATATATATTATTGTATGAATTTGGTGTTTAAAAATATTTTAGAGATTTTACATCGCTTAAAATCAACATCCCGCAGAATTAGTATTAGTGATTTGTGTACCTTTATACATACAGTACTTGAATGCTGACCAATTTAGGGAGTTTTTTCAAATATTTCCGAAATATAACTAATTTCGGCAGTAACCCATAATGCCTTGACCTGCAAATTCAGTCATTAGAGTTTTCGCACCAGAGGGCATAGACTTCTCTTATTTTTCCTGGTCACTGATTATTTATAACTTACCCGACAGGTTGATTATTCAGTGAGTGAAATAACTGTCAGTCACATTGCTCTGTTAATGAATTTAACTTGCTAAGAGAGTTGGTGTAATTACATTGGTCTTTCAGTGATTCTGTTATGCTAATAAGAACTTTGGTTAACCACATTGATTGTTGATTATTTTTTTAGAAGGCAAGGGTGTTGCATTAATGGGTATGCTTAAAACGTTATTAATCCCATTAATATATTTATGTGTATTTCCATGATCATTAATTAAAAAATCACAAGGTATGGATTTTATATTTCCACTACCATTAATTCAAAACTTAATATTTTGATTTTATATGACCATTAATTCAAAAATTTCATTAATACATCGATTTTATATTTCTGTGACCATTAATTTAAAAATCACATTACATATTGATTTTATATTTCTGTGACCATCAGTTAAAAAATTCAATATATTGAGTTTATATTTTTGTGACTATTAATTAAAAAATCTCGTTTATATATCGATTTTATATTTTTACGACCATTGATTAAAAAATCACACAACTATACTGATTTTATATTTCTACGAGAATTAACAAAAAATCACACATATATGTATATATATATGTATATATATTTATATAAGTGTGGATATGTATGTATATATAATATTTCTACGACCATTAATTGAAACATCACTCAAATATATTGATTTTAGATTGCTACGAGAATTAACAAAAATCATACATATATATATATATATATTTATATATATATATATATATATATATATATATATATATATATATATATATATTATATTTATTTACGACCATTAATTAAAAAATCTCAGTGATACATTCATTTCATATTATTACTAAGGACACTTGTTCAGTAACATTCATCTGCCAATGAACTTGGTCAGCCAACAAGAACATATATGAAATTAATCATTGATCGTTACATTGCACACAGCAACATGGAGTTCATCCAGATTGTACAGAGACCAGCGTACGCACACCGTCCCTACGGCGTGCTTCGGTCTCCGTACAACGACCACCCTGGTTGTTCGGTCCTGTGCAACCACCCGACGGCGCCCCACACCCACAGGAATCTCCTGAACCTGACCAGGGCTTCTTGGGTGAGCTGGTAGATTATTATTATTATTATTATTATTATTATTATTATTATTATTATATATAGGTAGTGGTGGTGGTCGCGCTTCATTTATTTCTACATTATTATTATTATTATTAGTTGCATAATCTTTATTATCGTCATTGTTATTTTTTATGTATAAGTAATTTGCTACGATGAAGTATTACCTTCTGTTACTTCTTTCAAATGAACACCATATTTCTTGGAAGCTTAAATTCGTGTTTCTGGCCTTGTGCGCTTGTCCATATGAATTACGTTCATCTCCTAAATAATAATAATAATAATAATAATAATAATAATAATAATAATAATAATAATAATAAAATTCCTTCATACATATATTTGGGATTCCCTTTGCAGGCAAATATGTTCCTATTTATAAATGAATAAGGAATTAGGTTCATCTCCTGAGTAATAATAATAATAATAATAATAATAATAATAATAATAATAATTTAAAATTCCTTTATATATTTATATTTGGAATTCCTTTTGCAGGCAAATATGTTTCTATTTATAAATGAATAAGGTTTTTATATCCAGTAAAAATGCAATTTGCTTTCCAAGTATGATTACCATGTTATCAATAATAGCAGTGTTATTATTATTATATAGGTAATAATATAAGTTTTGGTAGTAGAGGTATTGTTTACTATTATTTGAGTTGGTAGTGGTATCAGTTGTAGTAGTTGCATAATCATTATCATAAAGGTTTTCACTACTTTTATTCAAATTATTGACATTGTCGATGATTTTGGTAGTGTTATTTGCAGTAATTGCTTGTTGCTGTTGTTATAATGATTTAATGTTCATTTTTACGGACATGGTAATAATTGTTTATTTTTTTTGTATTTCATTTTCAGCCCACAATTTTCCAATTACTGAACATATTTTCTGCGTGATTTTTTTTTTTCATTTCAGGGAATCAAAATCATCTTAAACTTGTAAAACATAATATAGTCACTGACATTAACCTAAAATCTCTCTCTCTCTCTCTCTCTCTCTCTCTCTCTCTCTCTCTCTCTCTCTCTCTCTCTCTCTGTTATATATACATATATTTAATGTATATATATATATATATATATATATATATATATATATATATATATATATATATATATATATATATATATATATATATATATATATAATATATATGTATATAATATATATATATATATATATATATATATATATATATATATATATATATATATATATATATATATATATATATATATATATATATATATATATATATTATCTGAATTAAGGCTTGAAAAATAATTACAATTAACGTACTGAATTAAGGAACATTTCTGTGCTGTCATTTAACTGTAGAAGATGTAATGAAGCCTTTCTAGTATATGTGTGTGTGAATATGTGCCAATGCCTCCCTTATTTGGGTCACCCTAATTTTTCTCCTATTCCGACTCGTAACCAGGAGTTATTTTCGGCGTAAATCCTTCACCCAGCGCGTGCTTGCGTGCGTGTATGATCGTTAGTGGCTTTCAAGTGGACAGCTAGACCAATTACCCGTGGATTTGCATTTCGTCCAACCCCTTTATTACAGGGAACAATTGATTAGGTTAGAATTTGTGCCCTTCAGAATAATGTAATTTCGCTACAGTTGAATGTAATTTTTTTTGTTCGTGAGATGTGCTGACGGGTCCTTGGTGTTTATACGAAAATGGAATCGAATTTCTAGCAAGAATAGACGAGGCGAGAATGAACAGCAGCCGTGTACAATAGTTTACGTGAGAAAGTCATGGAGTCGTGAGATTCGTAAATTTTTCAATGCAAGTAAAAATAAAAAGTGCCAAAAGTTAAATTTTGATACCTGGGCACTTAGTTCCTTGAGAACAGAAAAGCAATGCTAATTTTAATCTGGTATCGGTCATTTACTGTCTGCTGTAACAAAATTAATATTCTAAATGTAGCTTTGGCTATTCTGTCATTGATCGCAAAGGGGAGGGAGAACATTTTTGTTCAAATGTCTGGTCATTCTGCGATTCTGGCGAAAGAGGTTGGAATTACTGAATTTTATCTCTGTTACCAATGGTGGGGCTCTCAAGGCCTTTAGTTGGAGTAACGTAATAACCTATTTCCTTTTTTTATTTATGATTTATTATTTTTTGTAAGACAGGGACGATGGTCAAAGTCGAAAGGCAAGTGACCCCGGCCTAGCCATTCCCAGTACTCCTTCTGTGTCAGCAATTGGTGGGAGATTCCTAGAGGATTAAATAAGAGTGTTTCTCTTGAGCTGCTCTTGTAATTTGTCATGTTATATTGGTCTTAATATATAGCATTCTCGCTTGCTATCCTCAAGTACCATTAACTTGTTATTCTTTAGTTTTCACTACTTTCCTTCTTTCATTATTCTTAGGTATCTCAGTTAATCTATGGGAGTTGCCAAGTAGAGCTTTTATTTGTCCTATGTCATAGGTTTTATAACAAAACGCCCTTGAAATCAGAATTCCCCTTTCCTTTTTGTATGCGTATGTTATAATCATACAAATAAATACATCCACATTTGTTTTTTTCGTTTTCTGAAAAGACAACTATTTTGCCGGCTTTGTCTGTCCGTCATCACTTTTTTCTGTCCACACTTTTTCTATCTGCCCTCAGATCTTAAAAACTACTGAGGCTAGAGGGCTGCAAATTGGTATGTTGATCATCCACCCTCCAATCATCAAACATACCAAATTGCAGCCAATCTAGCCTCACTAGTTTTATTTTATTTAAGGTTAAAGTTAGCCATAATCGTGCATCTGGCAACGATTTAGGACAGGCCACCACCAGGCCGTGGTTAAAGATTCATTGGCCGCGGCTCACAGCTTTATACCGAGACAACCGAAAGATAGATATATTTCCGTTGGCCTTGATTATACGCTGTACAGAAAACTCGATTGCGCTGAAGAAACTACGGCGCATTTTTTGTTTTTGTTTTGTTTTCAAACATTCTTATGCTTTCTTGCTGTCGTGCGACTCGTTTTGTATTAATCGCTAGAAGGTGAATCTTTATTTCAAAGTCTCCCACAAGTTACTCTGGTGTGTTTTTCTTTGCTCGGTTTCTTTTCATTGTCCATATTTTGAAGGACTTAAAATCTTGTAAATTTAGACTATTTTACATTCATAATCCGCCCTGTTTATTGTTTGTGTAGAGGTACTAAAGCCAAGTCTTCTTTTAAAGAAACTAGTTATGCTGATAACATCCCATATTTATTTGCTTATTAACGAGTTTTCATACTGTGTAAGACCTGAGCTTACCTTGTATTGATTGTGGTTTCTGTATCTTCTATAGTACAGTTAGTGCCTATAGCTCAGATCTTGATCCACGTTTCGCCCTACAGCCACAAAAGAAAGCTTTTCCTAATTCTTATGATAATAAAACTCAAAACGCTACTTTTTTTTTGGTTCTTGGTAGCATCATTTTTACTCAGGCCTTTTTTTTTTTTTTAAAAGAATCAGCCATTTTCACTTCAGTCTTAGAACTGTTGAATTCTTGCTCTTCTTTGACCTTAACCCTTCTAAAGGAAATTGTCGATACTTTGATGCTTGTTTGTTTATCAAATGCAGATCCGTCGTGCCATATTTTGACCATTTTTATACTGCTGTGTGTGTATATATACATACTTATATATATATATATATATATATATATATATATATATATATATATATATATATATATATATATATATATATATATGTACGTATATGTATATATATGTATATATATATATATAATATATATATGTATATATGTGTGTGTGTTTTTTACCCGTCTGTCCATTGTGATTGTCACACTTTATATGTCATCTTTACTGCTCTTGCACGGTCAAAGAGGAGGCCTATCGTGCGTAGAGAGGCATGAGGGAAGATCGTGTATTTGGCTTTCGTTCTGTCTGCCTATCTGGTACACCCCGCTATACTTTGGTGTAAAGCCTCTCAGTATACATACTGTAGATATGTATTAAGGGTGATCGTCCATCTGTTTACCCTTCAGTATGTTTCCCATTTGTCTTAGCATCACCCCCCCTGTACGCTGAAGAAACTTCAGACACACTTGGTGTAAAGGTAGGCTATATGCATAGATGTGCACATAGCGAGATCATACATACCTTGTCATTACACACCAACTACGTAAATAGAAAACATCCTTTTGCCAGTCCTTCCATCAGTGTTTGTCTTGTCTTGTTTACCTTGTCAATATAGCTACTATATAGTTGAACGGGTTTCAGTCAAATTTGGTGTTCGTAATTGGAAATCACTCGTATCTGCCTGTCTGTCAAGTCGTCTGTCAGTGTGCTTACTTTGTCATCACAATTCACAACCCTTCTTACATGGTTGATGGAATTTATGTCTGTCAGTTCATGTCTGTCTGTCCATCACTGTTACGCTTACCTCGTAACTGCAGCTCATCTTGCATACTTACTGTAGATATGCATGAAAGGGGATTGTCCATATGTGTCTGTGTCTGTGTTCACTGTCTGCCCACCACAATGTCTGTGACACTTACCTTGTCATCGCAACTCTTCTGTCGCTGTTGAAGGGATTTCAGCCAAACCTGTTACCAGATTAGATTACCACGCATAGGTATAAACGAAGGCTGACCGTCTGTCTATGTGTCTATGTCTGTCCTTCCTCTCGGTGTCGTGCCTTGTCTCCTGACGACTGCCATGGAATTAAATTATAACTTAATCATTTGGAGACTACGTACCCAACTTTGACCCTGGCAACAACTTTCATAAGTTGCATACTCACCAAATGTAACACTTTCATAAGAAATGAAAGTTAGTGACTCTGTGACCATGAACATGAACTTTCTTGAGTTGCATACACAACAAATGTAACTTTCATAAGAAATGAAAGTTATTGACTCTGTGACTACGAACATGAACTTTCATGAGTTGCATACACAACAAATGTAACTTTCATAAGAAATGAAAGTTATTGACTCTATGACTACGAACATGAACTTTCATAAATTGCATAATCAGCAAATGTAACACTTTCATAAGAAATGAAAGTTAGTGACTCTGTGACCATGAACATGAACTTTCATGAGTTGCATACACAACAAATGTAACACTTTCATAAGAAATGAAAGTTAGTGACTCTGTGACCATGAACATGAACTTTCATGAGTTGCATACTGAACAAATGTAACACCTTCATGAGAAATAAAATTGTTGACTCTGACCACGAACATGAATTTTCATAAATTGCATACTCAACAAATGTAACATTCATAAGAAATGAAAGTTATTGACTCTGTGAGTACGAACATGAACTTTCATAAATTGCATAATCAACAAATGTAACACTTTCTTAAGAAATAAAAGTTATTGACTGTGACTCCGAACATTAACTTTCATAAGTTGCATGCTGAACAAATGTAACACTTTCATAAGAAATAAAAGTTATTGACTGTGACTACAAACATGAACTTTCATAAATTCCATACTGAACAAATGTAACACTTTAATAAGAAATGAAAGTTATTGACTCTGTGACCGTGAACATTAACTTCCATAAGTTGCGTACTCAACAAATGTAACACTTTCATAAGAAATGAAAGTTAGTGGCTCTGTGACCACGAACTTGACCTTCATACAAAATGTAGCAGTCATTTGGGGCATTCGTGTGTCACAGGTACATCTCGTGGAGGGAAAATCACAGGCGTTATTTACTTTTGTAAGAACTGTTATGGCGTCTTCTTGAACACTGCATCAGTCAGAATGCTCTGAGAGAGGATTGGTCGGGAATCGGTAGAAGACATGCATTGCTTTAGCAGTGCTTTCAGAATGCTTGTTCTTATTAACAAAACTAGCATTAATAGTATAAGCAGTAGTGGCTGCTGCTACCAGATGTTGATAACTATCCACGATTTTTATCTTTGGTTTTTCTGCCTGCTTTGATTTTTGTATTTTTTCTTTTAAGGGCAGTTGTTAATTACAGCCTTTCCAACTTTCCATTATTTTCTTCATTGCAGACTTTTGTTTTCCGATCTTTAGTGCAATTTTATGTTATTAAACCCTGGCTCAAATTACAGTAAATACATGATGGCGTAATGGGCAAGAAATTACACAAATACAAAGAATTACGAAGTTTGAATAACCATCAGTTAGAGACTTATCAGGGTAAAGGTACATTTAATTGTTGTTATTTATGATTCAGCAAAGTTTTTATTGGAATAATTAGCGGTCCTTTTTATGCCTAATTCCTGTGCCGTTCGTTGGAGATCCCCTAAACATGCAGAATGTGTTTGTTGGCGATGTTTGGTTTCGTAATTTTGCGGTATGGTCTGTGTAATTAGGTGTAATTTAGGCGTTAATTTTGGTTGTGGGGAATTCATTTGCATTTCTGCTAATTGCTTCAAGAATTTGTGGATTAGCTCTGCGTTTTCATTATGTTATGTAAATGATGTGGTGTAACGTAGTTCTTTATCTCATTATATACATGCAAGTTTATATATATATGTATATATATATATATGTATATATATATTTATATATATTATATATATAAAGTACATTATATGTAAATTACATAAAATTATATCATTGTTATATGATTATGTAATATAATTATATATATATATATATATATATATATATATATATATATATATATATGTATATATATATATATATATATATATATATATATATATATATTAACTTTATCACATATACAATTGTTCTGTGCATTAGTAGAGTTACTAAAAGGATCTCATTCAAACTGGATGGTATCTAATGGAGTATTTATTCAGAAAAAGTTACAAGCTTTCTTGGACAAACAGTCCACATTATCAAGTATCCGTACGGATACTCCATTAGATACTATCCAGTCTGAATGGGGTCCTTTTATATATATATATATATATATATATATATATATATATATATATATATATATATATATATCTGTGTGTGCATGTATGTATGTACTGTATGTAACTGACGTTGCATCAAGCTGAGGTCAACTAATAAACACCCTTACCCTAATTATTACAGCTGCAGGAGGTCCGGTCCCACATGGCGAGAGCTGGCAACACTCCGGTGGATGACGGGGACCCCGGGGGTAACCGAACCCCCTCCAGCATGCCCTTCACCCCCATTGGCACCGAAGGATTACAGGTAGAGAAAACAATTTTTTTATTTTGATACTGGATGACTGTGATAATTTTGATTCTCTCTCTCTCTCTCTCTCTCTCTCTCTCTCTCTCTCTCTCTCTCTCTCTCTCTCTGGCTTCAGGGAGCAGTGGTAGTTCGCATAGCTCACAAAATGAGGGACTGGTGTTCGATTCTGGAAGCGGACGAGGAGGGGCAATATGGTTCTTGTTCCCAAAAATCCAGTATGCCTTATTTGACCCAAGGCGGGGGCGGGGGGACGGGGCCGCAAAGATAGAGTGGAAATTGAAAGAGAGGAGGGAGAAAGCACATTAGTTTTCACGTGTAGAAATTGAAATGTAGGGGAGAGAAAGCACAAGAGACACGAGTTTTCACGTGTCGAAATTAAAAGAGAGGGGTAGGAGGGAAAGCACAACACACATGAGTTTTCACTGTTTTATTGAAATGCCTGCGATAAAAATATGAGGGCCACGACAAGTTAGTCCTTTCACCACAGGGCCCCGCAGGGGGATAGTGCCGTCAGTACGCCTTACGTGGTACACTGTAAGCATTACTTAAGGCTCTTTGCAGCGTCCTTACGGCCCCTGACTGCAGCCTCTTTCATTCCTTTTACTGTACCTCCGTTCATATGCTCTTTCTTACATCTTACTTTCCACACTCTCTAACAATTGTTTCATAGTGCAACTGCGAGGTTTTCCTCCTGTTCCACCTTTCAAACCTTCAGTAAATTTCCTTTTCAGCGCTGAATGACCTCATAGGTCCCAGTGCTTGGCCTTTGGCCTAAGTTCTGTATTCCAATTCCTTACACCACCGGGGTGAAACCATTAAGACGACACTCCCTCATATTATCACCTCAGGTATAAATTATTTGGCTGTGAAAGTCTCTTCAGTCTTTCCTGTAATGTTGTATCACCTCAGGTTTATAAATTATTTGGACTAAACGTTGAAAGTCAGATTTAGATTAAACGTTGAACGCCAGATTTAGACTAAACGTTGAAAGTCTGGTTTGTAACGTTGAACGTCAGCTTTAGACTAAACGTTGAAAGTTTGAACGAGTTTAAAAACGCTGAAAGTCTGGTTTAGGTTGAACGTTAAACTTTCAGAACGTTGAACGCCAGATTTAGACTAAACGTTGAAAGTCTGGTTTAGATTGAACGTTGAACGTGACTAAACGTTGAAAGTCATTAAATTAAACGTTGAACGCCAGATTTAGACTTGAAAGATTTAGACGTTGAAAGTCGGGTTTAGATTAAACTTTGAACGCCAGATTTAGACTAAACGTTGAAAGTCAGATTTAGATTAAACGTTGAACGCCAGATTTAGACTAAACGTTGAAAGTCAAGTCGTTGAACGCCAGATTTAGACTAAACGTTGAAAGTCAGTTTAGAAAACGTTGAACGCCAGATTTAGACTAAACGTTGAAAGTCAGGTTTAGATTAAACGTTGAACGCCAGATTTAGAAAACGTTGAAAGTCAGGTTTAAGTTAAACGTTGAACGCGTTGAAAGTCAGGTTTAGATTAAACGTTGAACGATTTAGACTAAACGTTGAAAGTCAGGTTTAGATTAAACGTTGAACGCCAGATTTAGACTAAACGTTGAAAGTCAGGTTTAGATTAAACGTTGAACGCCAGATTTAGACTAAACGTTGAAAGTCTTTAGATTAAACGTTTAGGTTGAACGTTTAGAACGTTGAACGCCAGATTTAGACTAAACGTTGAAAGTCTGGTTTAGGTTGAACGTTGAACGTCAGATTTAGACTAAACGTTGAAAGTCAGGTTTAGATTAAACGTTGAACGCCAGATTTAGACTAAACGTTGAAAGTCAGGTTTAGGTTAAACGTTGAACGCCAGATTTAGACTAAACGTTGAAAGTCGTTTAGAGTTGAACGCCAGATTTTAAGTTAAACGTTGAACGCCAGATTTAGACTAAACGTTGAAAGTCAGGTTTAGGTTAAACGTTGAACGCCAGATTTAGACTAAACGTTGAAAGTCAGGTTTAGGTTAAACGTTGAACGCCAGATTTTAGAAACGTAAACGTTTTAAGTCGTTGAGGTTTAGATTAAACGTTGAACGCCAGATTTAGACTAAACGTTGAAAGTCAGGTTTAGATTAAACGTTGAACGCCAGATTTAGACTAAACGTTGAAAGTCAGGTTTAGATTAAACGTTGAACGCCAGATTTAGACTAAACGTTGAAAGTCAGGTTTAGATTAAACGTTGAACGCCAGATTTAGAAACGGTTTAGGTTAACGTTTAGGTTGAACGCCAGATTTAGACCAGATTTAGAAAACGCCAGATTTAGACTAAACGTTGAAAGTCAGGTTTAAGTTAAACGTTGAACGCCAGTTGAAAGTTTCAGGTTAAATGCTAAACGCCAGATGAAAACGTTGAAAGTCAGGTTCAGGTTAAATGCTGAACGCCAGATTTAGACTAAACGTTGAAACGATTAAACTTTTGTCGATTTAACACATCGGTAAATGATAGTTTCCATATTTTTTAATATTTATTGGGATTCATTTTATTTTATTGTTATGCACGAGTTACTCGGTACGAAGACAAAAATTACGTTATCCACAGTTGAAAGCGAGTTATTCCATGAGATGGAAAGCCGTTTTACAATTTTCCTACGAATTTGCAACCTAATTTATAATATTCCCATGAAGTTAGTGTCTTGCATGAGATAAAGACCTTTACCGTTGAACGCATTACTGATTATGTAATTAAAAGTTTTTAGACAAGCGAGGCTTCCCAAGGTCTTCATTTATATTTTTCTTCATAAAAGTAAGATTTTTTTTCTGAAAATCTATGTATTAAATTCTGTTAAACTTATTACCAAGACTCGCCTGTAATCCTTCATATTTTGGTCCATAATCCATTTTTCGTGTAGCCTAATTGTACGTCACAGTACAGGTTAAATCCACTTTTCGTGTTCAGGATTATACGTTGGTTTTGGAACAAATCCCATGAAATCCTAATTCTGGAAAAATTGTTGTTTCTCGTTGTCAAGCTAAATTCTAGAATAAGTATAATTTACGTTGCTTCTCATTGACTTAGAAAATCGCATTTGCAATCACGATATTCTGCTGGTACTCGCCGTTGAATGAGTAGCAGAATTTTAATAAAATCTGTTGTTGCTTCTCATTATTAAATGAAAATTGTAATTCAAGCAAAGTTCGTTTGAATTTTTAGTTATTTCATTGAAGGAGTAATTCAAGTTTATGATTTTTTGAATGGATACAAAGGGATTTTATGTAAGCAGAATGTTTCTTGTTCATCAGTTTGGCATGGAAATATGGTTTAAATATAGATAAAGTTTCCCATAATTATACTAAATGAAAGTAAATTTTACTGCAAACAAAACTTATATTGTTTCATTGGATTTTATTCCTTTGAGGTGAATTTTCAAATAAAGGGAACTGGGAAACAGGGCCGTTAAAAATTTAGCAGAATTTGTGTGTCAGGAAGTAATGATTATTCATGTTGAGCGACTATTATATGGAAAAAACTTAATTATCTTGACGACGAGCAGACTTATTTAATAAAAGGTTGCCTTCCTTAATCCCAAATTGAATTTAGTTTTATCGCATTTCTCCATGTCTTTAAGGGATTAAGTTGTAATGAAGTGTCCATCAGATGAGTAACACGAAAGGATGATGTAATCAGACGAACGAATCAGTAACATTGCGCTCGAAAATGATTGAGACACTGAGGGAATAAGTATGACAGGTGTTTGATAATGCACTATGATGAATTTTTCATATTTTTTCAATGCTTGTTTATTGTTTTTTTTTTTTTAATTCTTATTAAGTTGATAAGTATCTTATATGATGTGCTTTTTTTTCTTTATTCCAAAGAATCTTTCCAAAATCAAAATACTTATTTGTGATCTTTCATTGCTCTTGAAGGGTAGTTATTTATAGCTATTTTGATATATATTAGTACCTTGGTTTTTGAAGAGGCAGGTTTTTTTTTTTTTGTATTCCCCGTTTGGGACCCCTTTGTTTGAGAATGGACAGACAGGCAGTTTTTACTGTTTATTTTCTGTTACAGCTCCATGGTAGGTAAAGGATTAAGAAATAATTTATCGTAACTCATGTCTTCATGACAGCTAAAGGAACAAGTAGTAATTAGAGTTAATTGTATCCCGTAACCCTTGGTATAAATGCAAAAGATACCCAACATTTTCCGCCTAAGAAAAAGAATAACTTCGGTAAAAATGTCAGGTTTACGAAATAGTTTACAAGAATTTACACGCATTTATAAACCCAAGTGTTAACGCTCCTTTGGTGATAACCTTCGAAAAGTGGAAATTTAACGTTAAACGATTTTGGAATATTTCAGGAATAGTTCAGTAACGTGAAATGGTCACTCTTTTGAAATATTTAATTTAGCAAATGCCGCGTTCATGAATTACAAAAATTCACCCACTAACAAAGAAATAGTCTAGTTCAGTGGTTCTCAGCCTTTTTTTGGCCCATGCACCCTTTCACCATATGTCAGAATGTCATTCCCTCGCCCACTTTCAAAAATTGTCTAAAGATCCTTGGTCACAATTCTCCCCCTGAAACTCTGAAATTTCCCCCTAGAGGGCGAATTCTCCCTTGGTTGAGAACCTCTGGTCTAGTTAGATCGAGTGACGGAAAGAAAATTAATATAAACATATGTGCATTCTGTTAACGATGAAGCAGAACACTTCTCCATAGAAAGTGTAATCTACTTCGTTCAACATATAAACATTCTTCATCAAATATGACCTATCAATCATTAACTTTGAACATACTTTATCTATAAATGGCATATGGTCTGCATGACGTGGTGCTTGATGGATATTATTTCAATTCAATTCGGTGAGCGATTAAAGAACACAAAGAGAATATGAAGAATATAGTAACAAGGGCGCTGGGAGACACCTAATTGTACCGTTGAGAAAAGAGAGAAAAAATTTAAGACATTGATTTGCAGATGACTCATACTAAGAGATGGGTGAATGTTGGGCTGACTCACCAACTAGAAGAGCAAACATTCACTTATCTGCCAGTTTATTTCCACCATATTTTACTTGTTTGTTTGCTTTTGCGCCCAGGTAAACATCCCGGAAGAGTTCCTCGCCCGATTCGCTCGTTCTGACTCCAGACCCGATTCTCCAGCCCCGACTCTCTTGGTTCACTCGTCGAGGTTGGCTCCTTTCAGGAGGTAAGTTTTTATCCATAGCCCATCAAAATTATTAGCAGAATACTCATTTTTCATATTCATTTTTCATGTTATATGAATATTCCGTGGAAGGGTTTTGCTGGTGCACCTTGAGTATTATCAAACGTTTCAGAGTTCATTCGGCCCCGAGGTACATCCACTTTTTAGCCTTAAACTTAACCTTCATTCTCGCTTCCTTTCTTCAGTCTTGCTGTCTAGTCTGTCTAGGTAAGACTTCTTAGTGCAGCTGAGCGTTTTCTCTCAGTTGAACTGTTATATCTTTATTCTTCATTTCATTTCTTTCTGGATCTGTTTATCTTGCTGTTCAACCCTTCAAACCCCCTCTTTTCATTGTCTTAAGTGCTGAATGGCTGAAAATACCTTAGCGCTTGGTTTGACAGTCAAATTTTAATTAGATAAAATCAGTGGTAAATAAATATTCCTTTTTGTATGGAACATGAAGTCTTTTTATATTTTTATAAGTTTTTTCTGTCAGTTTGAACTCATTGATTGTAATAGGAATCCTAGTTTTTTTTTTTTTTTTTTTTTTTTAGCTTTCTGTAAAAGAAAACCGTTGAGATGGCTTTTTGTATGCGCATGTGCACTTTTTCTGTCCTCCCTCATATCTTAAAAACTAGTGAGGCTAGAGGGCTGCAAATTGGTATGTTGATCTTCCGCCCTCCAATCATCAAACATACCAAATTGCAGCCCTCTAGCCTCATTAGTTTTTATTTTATTTAATAAGGTTAAAGTTAGTTATGATCGTGCGTCTGGCACCGCCATATTTACCAACAACACAGGCCACCACCGGACCGTGGTTGAGTTTCATGGGCCGTGGCTGAGGCCACCAACGGACTGTGGCTGAGCTTCGGCTTCGGCGCAGTTTTTACTTGTTTATATTTGTAATGTGTTGAGAGACTTAGATGTTATATGAATGCTCCTTTCTTTCCTCTCTTTTGTGTCCCAAGAATGCTCTTTTTTTCTCTCTTTTGTGGCCCAAGAATGCTAATTTATCCCCTCTTTTGTGTCCCAAGAATGCTCCTTTGTTCCTCTCTTTTGTGTCCCAAGAATGCTCCTTTTTCCTCTCTTTTGTGGCCCAAGAATGCTAATTTTTTCCCCTCTTTTGTGTCCCAAGAATGCTCCTTTTTTCCTCTCTTTTGTGTCCCAAGAATGCTCCTTTTTTCCTCTCTTTTGTGGCCCAAGAATGCTCCTTTTTTCCTCTCTTTTGTGGCCCAAGAATGCTCATTTTTTCCCTCTTTTGTGTCCCAAGAATGTCCATTTTTTCTCTCTTTTGTGTCCCAAGAATGCTCCTTTTTTCCTCTCTTTTGTGGCCCAAGAATGCTCATTTTTTCCCCTCTTTTGTGTCCCAAGAATGCTCCTTTTTTCTCTTTTGTGTCCCAAGAATGCTCTTTTTTTCCTCTCTTTTGTGGCCCAAGAATGCTCATTTTTTCCCCTCTTTTGTGTCCCAAGAATGCTCCTTTTTTCTTTTGTGTCCCAAGAATGCCTTTTTGTCTCTTTTGTGGCCCAAGAATGCTCATTTTTCCCTCTTTTTGTGTCCCAAGAATGCTCCTTTTTTTCCTCTCTTTTGTGTCCCAAGAATTTTTCTCCTTTTGTCCCAAGAATCTCTTTTTCTCTTTGTCTCCCAAGAATGCTCTTTTTTTCCTCTCTTTTGTGGCCCAAGAATGCTCATTTTTCCCCTCTTTTGTGTCCCAAGAATGTTCCTTTTTTCCTCTCCTTTGTGTCTCAAGAATGCTCTTTTTTCCTCTCTTTTGTGGCCCAAGAATGCTCCTTCTTTCCTCTCTTTTGTGTCCCAAGAATGCTCCTTTTTTCCTCTCTTTTGTCTCCCAAGAATGCTCCTTTTTCCTCTTTTTGTGGCCCAAGAATGCTAATTTTTCCCTCTTTTTGTCCCAAGAATGTTCCTTTTTCCTATCCTTGTGTGTCCCAAGAATGCTCCTTTTTTCCTATCTTTTGTGTCCCAAAAATGCTCCTTTTTTCCTCTCTTTTGTGTCCCAAGAATACTCACGTTTTCCTCTCTTTTGTCTCCCAAAAATCCTTTTTCCTCTCTTTTGTGGCCCAAGAATGCTTTCGTTTTCATGTCAGAACAATCTTTTGTACCCCAAGAATGCTCGTTCTTTCCTCTCTTTTGTGTCCCAAGAATGCTATTTTTCCTCTCTTTTGTGGACCAAGAATGCTAATTTTTCCCTTTGTGTCCCAAGAATTCTCCTTTTTCCTCTCTCTTTTATAAGAACAAACGATGTCCCAAGAATGCCTCCTTTTTCTCTCTTTTGTGTCCCAAGAATGCTCATTTTCTCCCTCTTTTTCCCAAGAATGTTCCATTTCCTCATTTATGTCCAAAGAATGATAAACAGAGGCCTTTTTCCTATCTTTTGTGTCCCAAAAATGCTCCTTTTTCTCTCTTTGTGTCCTCTCTCTACTCTCTCTCACTAAATTCTCTGGCAAAAAATTTTTTTATCCATTTATAAATACATCAAACGATCCCTTTTCATGTCAGAACAATGCTCCTTTCTCACGCAGCGTAGATACTCCTTTATCATGTCTCAGAAGTACTGTGCTTATTTGATGTCTCAAGACAAAGGAAATGAAAATATACTTGAGAGTGACATTAAGTAAAGGACCGACGTTAGGAAACCCTAATTTTGGATTGTTTATTGTTCTGTATTGTCATGTCTCATTTATAAAGAACAAACGATGATAAACAGAGGCCTCTACTCTCTCTCTCTCTCTCTCTCTCTCTCTCTCTCTCTCTCTCTCTCTCTCTCTCTCTCTCTTAATTGTTCCATGTTGTCTCTCATTTATAAAGAACAAACGATGATAAACAGAGGCCTCTACTCTCTCTCTCTCTCTCTCTCTCTCTCTCTCTCTCTCTCTCTCTCTCTCTCTCTCTCTAATTGTTCCATGTTGTCTCTCATTTATAAAGAACAAACGATGATAAACAGAGGCCTCTACTCTCTCTCTCTCTCTCTCTCTCTCTCTCTCTCTCTCTCTCTCTCTCTCTCTCTTAATTGTTCCATGTTGTTGTATCCCACTTATAAAGAAACGATGATAAACAGAGGCCTCCACTCTCTCTCTCTCTCTCTCTCTCTTAATTGTTCCATGTTGTCATATCCCACTTATAAAGAACAAATGATGACAAACCGAGGCCTCTCTCTCTCTCTCTCTCTCTCTCTCTCTCTCTCTCTCTCTCTCTCTCTCTCTCTCTTAATTGTTCCATGTTGTCTCTCATTTATAAAGAACAAATGATGATAAACAGAGGCCTCTCTCTCTCTCTCTCTCTCTCTCTCTCTCTCTCTCTCTCTCTCTCTCTCTCTCTCTCTTCTCTCTCTCTCTTTCTTAATTGTCCATATTGTCACTTATAAAGAAACGATGATAAACAGAGGCCTCCTCTCTCTCTCTCTCTCTCTCTCTCTCTCTCTCTCTCTCTCTCTCTCTCTCTCTCTCTCTCTCTTAATTGTTCCATGTTGTCATATCCCACTTATAAAGAACAAATGATGACAAACAGAGACCTCTAGTCTCTCTCTCTCTCTCTCTCTCTCTCTCTCTCTCTCTCTCTCTCTCTCTCTCTCTTAATTGTTCCATGTTGTCATCCTACTCCATATAAAGAAAAACGATGAAAAACAGAGGGCTCTCTCTCTCTCTCTCTCTCTCTCTCTCTCTCTCTCTCTCTCTCTCTCTCTCTTGTTCCATGTTGTCATATCCCACTTATAAATAACAAATGATGATAAAGAGACCTCTCTCTCTCTCTCTCTCTCTCTCTCTCTCTCTCTCTCTCTCTCTCTCTCTCTCTCTCTCTCTCTCTCTTAATTATTCCATGTTGTCATATTCCACTTATAAAGAACAAACGATGAAAAAGAGAGGCCTCTACTCTCTCTCTCTCTCTCTCTCTCTCTCTCTCTCTCTCTCTCTCTCTCTCTCTCTCTCTTAATTATTCCATGTTGTCATATTCCACTTATAAAGAACAAACGATGAAAAAGAGAGGCCTCTCTCTCTCTCTCTCTCTCTCTCTCTCTCTCTCTCTCTCTTAATTATTCCATGTTGTCATATTCCACTTATAAAGAACAAACGATGAAAAAAGGGAGGCCTCTCTCTCTCTCTCTCTCTCTCTCTCTCTCTCTCTCTCTCTCTCTCTCTCTCTCTCTCTCTCTCTCTCTCTAATTGTTCCATGTTGTCATATCCCACTTATAAATAACAAACGATGTTAAACAGAGACCTCTAGTCTCTCTCTCTCTCTCTCTCTCTCTCTCTCTCTCTCTCTCTCTCTCTCTCTCTTAATTGTTCCATGTTGTCATATCCCACTTATAAAGAACAAACGATGATAAAGAGAGGCCTCTCTCTCTCTCTCTCTCTCTCTCTCTCTCTCTCTCTCTCTCTTAATTATTCCATGTTGTCATATTCCACTTATAAATAACAAACGATGAAAAACAGAGACCTCTCTCTCTCTCTCTCTCTCTCTCTCTCTCTCTCTCTCTCTCTCTCTTAATTGTTCCATGTTGTCATATCCCACTTATAAAGAACAAACGATAATAAACAGAGACCTCTACTTTCTCTCTCTCTCTCTCTCTCTCTCTCTCTCTCTCTCTCTCTCTCTCTCTCTCTCTCTCTCTCTTTCTTAATTGTTCCATGTTGTCGTATCCCACTTATAAAGAAACGATGATAAACAGAGGCCTCCACTCTCTCTCTCTCTCTCTCTCTCTCTCTCTCTCTCTCTCTCTCTCTCTCTCTCTCTGTCTCTTAATTGTTCCATGTTGTCATATCCCACTTATAAATAACAAACGATGATAAACAGAGACCTCTACTCTCTCTCTCTCTCTCTCTCTCTCTCTCTCTCTCTCTCTCTCTCTCTCTCTTAATTATTCCATGTTGTCATATCCCACTTATAAAGAACAAACTATGAAAAAGAGAGGCCTCTACTCTCTCTCTCTCTCTCTCTCTCTCAATTATTCCATGTTGTCATATCCCACTTATAAAGAACAAACGATGATGAACAGAGGCCTCTCTCTCTCTCTCTCTCTCTCTCTCTCTCTCTCTCTCTCTCTCTCTCTCTCTCTCATATCCAAACCAGCCTGAGCTCTATTCGTCATAGAAATGATTGCCTCCTAATGACGTAATGGCACTCTCGAGGGTAAGCGAGGCGAGTCAGAGGTTTTCGAATCCAGCCCCTTCTATTTATCTAAGCAATTTCGCCCCAGGTTCCAGATCCCTTTTAGAGCGTTGTGCTCGCGATCAAAATTCCCTTTAGCGTCCATCCGAACAGGTTCAAAAGAGCTTCAAGCAAGCAGGCAAGGAAGCAAACAAGAGCGTGCCAGTGTGTGTGTGTGCGTGTTTGGATGCAATTTCAAGCTTGCCATTTAAGCCGTATATTCATCCTTTTTTTTTTCTTTTGTACTGTAATAATCTTCCGTGTAACTTTCATTGTCATTGTTGCCTGTGACTTGTGGTGGTTTTAAAGAAGTAAGATTGTTTTGTTTGTTTCTTCTCTGTTTATGTACGCCATTTCGTGCGGGCTTTGTTTGTGTACCTTGCTTTCTTGATTATATGCTTGGCAGTTTATTACTGTGTGTTCAAAGCGGTAATATTAATTAATGCAATGTAGATTAGTTTATATTTGTATACTACGAAACGTACAATTCCAGTAGGTGTACTTGATGTATTTGTGTTGTACAGTCGACAGTAGGTAAATTTTATGTGCCTGTACTTTTGTGTACTGTTTGTTGCAGATATGCCCAGTTTACAGTGTACATTTGGTTGTAGATGCCATAGAACTGTATTGTGTATAATATTAATCTATCTGTCTGTCTATCTGTCTGTCTAATCTGTATTTCTGTATCTGTCTAATAAATGTATATACATATATATATATATAAATATATATATATATATATATATATATATATATATATATATATATATATATATATATATATATATATATATATATATATATATATACAGTACATATAAGTATATAGTCTAAATATATATATATATATATATATATATATATATATATATATATATATATAAATATATAGTCTAAATATATATATATATATATATATATATATATATATATATGTATATAGATATGCAGTGTGTATTGGCAGTGTGGGGGGCAAAATTCGGGGGGGTGGGGCAAAGAGTCATGGGAGAGATATCGTAAGTGTTGCTGGGCCACGTCAATATGAGAAGTGTCGTGGAGATTTATTTTCGTCTCCATTTCTCAGAAATGGCAGATGATGTCATTGGCTTTGAAGATATTGTATACTTGAGTCCAGTGATCTCATGTACATTATGTCACTCTTTCTTATTTATTTATTATCATGAATCTTTATTTTCTCTCACGCATCTATTAGGTATTGATAGAAAATTTTGCTTAATTTAAATGTTACGGAAATTTTGCTCGAATTCTTGAGATCGCTAAAAACAAACCAGTTATTAATGCTAAGCGTTTGTTCCTTCGCTAAAAAACAAACCAGTTATTAATGCTAAGCATTTGTTCCTTTGCTAAAGTCATCCCTAAACAAAACAAAAAAGTATTTACTGCTATTAAGTAGTAACTGTTTAAATGTCTTTTCCTGTAATCTCAAGTGGAACTGACCTTTCACTATTTGTAATTGCGGTTAATTTTTCTTATTTCAGAATCACGTTTCTTGCAGTATCTGTTAAGTTTGTATTTAATGATGCTTCATCACAGCAATAGTTACTCTTACGTTTTAAGATGCTTATTGCAGTTCATACATACTGTAGGAGTTTGTTTTTATAACGATCATTTTTAGTTTTCTGTAAAAGAAAACTATTGAGATGGCTATTTGTCTGTCCGTCCGAACTTTTTCTGTCCACCCTCAGATCTTAACAACCACTGAGGCTACAGGGCTGCAAATTAGTATCTTGATCATCCTCCCTCCAATCATCAAACATACCAAATTGCAGCCTTCTAGCCTCATTAGTTTTTTATTTTATATAAGGTTAAAGTTAGCCATGATCGTGCCAACACAGGCCACCACCGGGGTATGCCTGAAAGTTTCATGGGCCGCGGCTGGGAGTTTCAAGGGCCGTGGCGGAGAGTTTCATATAGCATTATACGCTGTACAGAAACCCGATTGCCCCGAAGAAACTTCTGCGCATTTTTTTACTGGTTTCTGCTTTAAATGACTTCGCATCCGTGCCTGTAATTCTTTCATTCCTTTATTGTAGTTCTCTTGCATTTGTCGAATATTATTAATAACGCGGCAGTTTTTCGACAGCCATTTTATTTACTTATCCATATTGCCGTAATTTAAATTTTGTTTTATCAAATGCTACATATTGCAATACTTTTTTAATACATATAAAATATAAGTAACATTTCAGGCTATGTTATTCACATTAGGGCATTTGATTTTTCTCTTATTTCAACGAATGTTGATATGGTATAATTACTGTTCTTAATTACCGCACATTTTGACCCTTCCCTCACTTTCACATTTGCAACATTATTTGCTTACTAGAATGTCTTTCCCCCTTCTCCTCATGTTCTTTATTATCGTTCGTTGCACTCCCCTTTGTTTTTCTCTCTCCACGTTTTTAATGTCCGTGTAGGCATTGTTTCTCCACGTGTCTCAGCAGAGGGCGAGCCAATCGATTTCTGTGACAATGGATACTTTGCATGCTAACAAGATTCGGGTGTAACACCGACCGCGCACGCTCTATCTCGTCTGGGATGCAAGACGCGCTTTATAATAATAATAATAATAATAATAATAATAATAATAATATTATTAATAATAATAATATTCTTCATTTCAGCTCAAGGCCATATACATGGAATATACAAAAGTAGAGACAATACAATGCACACAAATCTAGATACACGAGATAAAATGATAAAAAAGATAATTGTCAACATCCACACAGTTGCTGAAGCACTAGTAAAAAAATAGTAATTGTAATAATGGTAATGACAGTGCTATTATTGAGAATTATAGTGAAAATTAAAAGTGATAACAGTTACAAAACAGCCATTCTTTTTCTCTGATTAGGAAATGGCCTCTTCCAGAAAACCCCCCTTTTTTGGGGGGGGTTATAGAAAGGCCCTTATTTGGGATGACTCGTCTTCCTTTTGTGTTTGGTTATTCTCGTGCGAGTACTTCCACTTCTTGGTTGTGTTTACCCGCTTCTCTGCAAGTTGTACTTTTTTCACTATGCAAAATTACTCAGTGCAAAAATCTTTTCACCTGGGAGTTTCAAGCTCTGGAAATCTTTTGGCTTTTTTTGTGTTCCCAGTACTCACCAGTCATTTTGTCTTCAGTAGCGGAATTCACTTTTAGTTTCCTGTAAAAGAAAGATATTAGTTTTCTATAAAAGAAAACTATTAAGATGGCTATTTGTCTGCCCGTCCGCCCTCAGATCTTAAAAACTACCGATGTTAGAGGGCTGCAAATTGGTATGCTGATCATCCACCCTCCGATCATCATACATACCAAATTGCAGCCCTCTAGCCTCAGTAGTTTTTATTTTATTTAAGGTTAAATTAGCCATAATCGTGCATCTGGCACCGTAGAGTCCAATTCCGGAGGCTTCCCCGACACACCTTCACTTGACCACATCTGGGGAGCAATTGAACGCTGCCCGGGTGTAGCTGTGAGAGTTTCTTACTGCAGCACACAGAAAACTCGATTGCGCCGAAGAAGCTGCGGCGCATTGTTTACTTGTTTGTTTTGTTATTGTAGTCAAGCAAGTAAAGCACTCTCACTTTCTTTCTTATGGGTAATCTGAATGTACTGTATATTTATAATTTCTCTTTAAATCTCCTTTTTCTGTAAGAAGCAGAATGTACAATCACTCAAAAAGGTTTTGCAACATACTTCAAAACTTTTCGGACAACAGCTTATGATAGCGACATCTGGCGCTATTTGGCAACTCAGTTGTAAGCGCGTGAAACAACTGAACACTACATTGGTGGGTCCGAGAAATTACCTGCAGTTTCCCTTAAACAGGGCTTTTTCTGATACTGCTTACTGTTGTCATACTTTACTTAATAAAAGGATGTTACTATAATACTTCAGAGGTCATCGCTGTTCTTATATTTTAATATTTTCATCTCCAACTGCCATCACTATCGTTGTTTTATCTCCTTCATATGTGTGAACTTTGTAGACATAGGCCTACGACTGTGATAAGTTGAACTATTAGTCTTATTAACATCAACAAATACGACTTTTGTGAAGATTTGCTTGCACATTATTATTATTAATCGAATTTTTGAATGACTAATACAAAATATGTATAACAGATTGTTTTGAACTAATGAAACTTAATACAAAATATATATAACTAGACTAATCAGATGATTCATATACAATCTGTTTTTGTAATATATTTTCATATATGTTAATTTTAGTTGATAATAAGTCCACCGTCCCGTGGGGTCAGACCAGCGACGGACGAGAAATCAGGACTACAGTGACACACTAACCAGTCGGCCACTGGTTGGTGTGTCACACATTCCCTGACACAGGACTACACACCGGTCGGCCGCTGGTTGGTGTGTCACACACACGACACACACTAAAAAACGCCGACTATATATATATATATATATATATATATATATATATATATATATATATATATATATATATATATATATATATATATATATATATATATATATATATATATATATATATATATATATATTATATACAGTATATATAATGCCGTTATCATATGTAATTTCTCATTTCTTTCATTGCTACTTAGGCCTATCATTTTGATGCCTCTTATGAAGTTAACCGAATATATAACGCCTATTTTTGTATTTCTTATTATTTAAGTTTCTAAAGAATTAAAATTAGCAAGAAGTTCAACATTAATTTAGTTATGCTAAACGCCAGCAGTGAAGAAGACTACCATGCTCATCAGTGGAGAGTGTCTCCTCCTCTTCGCAAAAGATGATTCTTATAGAAATCATCGGCCACTGGATTATATTATAACGCAAACCCTAGCCTCTGTTCTTTGTGTTTCGCTGATATGAAGTGTTTCTTGGCAGGAGTATGATGAAATAATATTTTGGTCTCATGTAGCCTGTTACGGATGGTTTGAGCAGCAACTTGAAGGGAAAGTGTAATGTTCTCTCTTTATGGCAACACCGGCTTGTCAGGGGAGTTAGGCGGAGCTCCTTCAGTGATCATCCGATGATGCAACAATGGGGTCGTCTTCCACTTTTTACAATGAATTTATCATATTTCCTCGTTCTCTCTGTTGTTTTATTCCTCTATACATGGTTGTTTTATTTACGCTAAGCTGCCGAGCAATATCTACAATAGAGACATTAGTCTTATGCAAGCTAATGATTGTGGTGCGGCAGTCTGTTGCCCATCTTATCGGTGCAAGTGGCGAGACAGTTTAGTTTAATTTTCCTACCCGAATGTGGAGTCACGATAACATACGATGTTACGAGATTATTTTCTTTTTTGTTATTGACAACAATAATGGTTGAATTCTTTCTTTCTTTATATATATATAATTTCACTGATGATTATTCAATATTACTTTATTAGTCTAGTTTCTTCTTTGACTCTTTTGCCCAATCATCTGAAGTGAAATTTTTCAAAATGTTTCGTCATTTTTTCTTAATATGAATTTTTCACTCACCATTCTTTTTATATTGTTAACCGTATGATTAATAGCCAAAGTCGAATAAGAAAATTACATTTCCCTTGTAAATATCAAAAGAACAAATTACTGTTAGGTGAACGAAAACTTCTGGAACATGTTGCAAAACATTTTTGAGTGACTGTACATGCTGCATCCATAAAGGTATATTGCAAGACACGTCATTAATTTTATCATTGTTTTTGTAAATACGGATTTATTAATTGAGTCATTACACTAATCTGTCAGCACTGACGGCCAAGAGGAAAAACAATTCTGGCTCGAGAAAAACTGCTGCAACTTATATCGACCAATAACTGCTACTACTACTACTACTACTACTACTACTACTACTACTACTACTACTACTGCAGCATCCACAATTCGTTGAGGCGCCACACTGTCACACTCCAGTGCGCTACCAGAAATTTCTTTCCTCTCACTCTCAGTTTAGTTCCCAAAAGAATTTACCAATTTTCACGGTACTGAATATACAAAAATAAAAATTAAAGCTATCTCTGCATCGTGATCATTACCATTTCATTACCGTCAAACGGTGCATGTCTCTTTGGATAATAAGTACGTTCATTTTGAATTGTCCCTTTACCTGTGGTTTTCAGTATTTACCTTGTTTTTTATGGGTAATGATCTTGAGACACATCACAAATAGAACCGACTTGATAGTTTTCTGTGAAAGAAAACCATTGAGATGGCTTTGTCTGTCCGTCCGCACTTTTTCTGTCCCCACCTCGAATCTTAAAAACTACGGAGGCAAATTGGTAGGTTGATCATCCACCCTCCAACCATCGAACATACTAAATTGCAGCCCTCTAACCTTGGTAGCTTTTATTTTATTTAAGGTTAAATTTCGCCATGATCGTACGTCTGGCACCACTATAGGTGCCAACAACACAGGTCACCACCGGGCCGTAGCTGAAAGTTTCATGGACCGCGGCTGGGAGTTTCACGGGCCGTGGCTGAGAGTTTCATACAGAAAACTCGATTTTGCCGAAGAAACACCGGCGCATTTTTTACTTGTTTTTCATTTTTCCCTCTCCCTCCCTGCAGTCATTACGTACTTACATGTAGTAAAGCTAATTATTCATATTATGATAGATAATGATGCAGTGAGATCAGTATTCATGGAATGTTTCTGACCTCTCAGTGACAGAGAAAACCTTTGCACGATTCCTGTTATCCGATTTCATTTCGAATTTTGACTCCAAGAACTTCGATCCCGGTGATTTCACTCCCGGTAAATTGAGATCCGGTTTCTTTAACCCCCGTAATTTAACTACCAAAATAAGCAAATAGCCTATTTAAGAAGCATATATTTTTTAAATAGCTTAGGGCAGTTACCTTCAGCTTACTAAATAATCAAATTAATGTAATTTCCAATTCATAAATAAGATAATTGCTCTAAGCTATTTAAAAAAATATGCTTCCTAAATTAGCTACTTGCTTATTTTGGGTGTTAAATTACCGGGTGTTAAAGAAACCAGATCTCAATTTACCGGGAGTCAAAATACCGGGCTTGTGATCACCGGGATGCAAATTCCTGAGATGTACACTAGTATTGCACCAGCCCCGGTTTTTTTACAATGCCCCTGGGTTAGGTTAGGTTGGGTTGGTTAAGTAGGATAATTGTTGTAATTTGGGTGTGGGAAACATAATGAGATTATTTTCAAGAAAATTCTGTGGTTAGTTTTTATGATATGGCGTCCCGCTCTTTTCGGGGAAAGGTCCCAATACTCGGTAACATCTCAGGAAAATGCCACCCGGATAAAAAACCAGGAGTCTGCATACCGGCCACCCGTTTCGGCTATGGCGTTCCGTTGAGTTTTACGATCACGAACACACGTGAACAGTTATCACGCCATTAGAGTGACGAAGGGTCACTATCAGTTCAATTATGTGGCTCTGCATCAATTCTCACCTTAAGTATCGACGTTGTTGTACAGCTGCGGACTGCTTCCGTGTTTAATCCTGGTTCGTATCCTGTCGTGGATGGACAGTTTCTTCATCTGACTCCTCAATTCGGATTCAAGGTTTTCAGTGGAAACGAATGCAGAAATATCAAGGAATCGCGAAGCTAAGAGTTCATTGATTGTAGTATGTATATATACATACATATATATACTGTATATATATATATATATATATATATATATATAATATATATATATATATGATAATAACTATTTATATATATATATATATATATATATATATATATATATATATATATATATATATATATATATATATATATATATATATATATATATATATATATATATATATATATATATATATATAAATGTATGTATGTATATGTGTATATGTGTTATATGATATATATATATATATATATATATATATATATATATATATATATATATATATATATATTTATATATATATATATATATATATATATATATATATATATATATATATATATATATATATATATATATACATACTGAATAATTGTTTTATGTCTGTGTTCGTTGCCGTGTGCCGTTACCCATAATGAGAGGGGCGCAAGGATGAGGTTTTCCTCGTACTATATCATCATTCCCTCTGATTCAAGGGTCTCGTGTGTCGTTTGGCGCTGATCATCGATGTTGTGACGCCAGCTCACTGGTAAAATCAATGAAACAGCTCGCTGAGAGATTCGGTAGGAAAAGAATCGTGTGGATGTATGCTTAAATGATGCAGTTAAAAGTATCCGTTTAGTATATAGGAAAATCAGAGTAGACGATACTGAGCGTTAAAGATTCAATTAGAATTATGCAATTCAATACAAAGGAAAAGGAAAGTAGAGAATAATACGCGAAAATGGCAATGTTGTATTCTTTTCGCTGACCCTCGAGTTCCCAACTTCCACAGTAGCAGTTTTTGTGTCAAGGTGTAATGAACGCAATGTCAGTGAAAAGACTCTTCACGGTTCTTACTACACATTAGTGCAATTTACTCAACACCTTGATTTCTCAAACACCTTCAGTTCCTGCCTATTTACGTTTAGTTTGTTGCCTCAACGCCTGATCATCATAAGATAAATATGTTATCACCTTAGCTTATTTTAAAGCGGTTTTTGATTTTTTTTTTTTCTTATAAAATTTATCCCCGTAGGGGAGGTTAGTGCCATCAGTGCACCTCATGCGGTGCACTGTAGGCATTACTTAAGGTTCTTTGTAGCGTGCCTTCAGCCCCTAGCTGCAACCCCTTTCGTTCCTTTTACTGTACCTCCTTTCATATTTTCTTTCTTCCATCTTACTTTCCAGCCTCTCCTAACAATTGATTCATAGTGTAACTGCGAGGTTTTCCTCCTGTTACTCCTTAAAAACCTTCTTACTGACAATTTCCGTTTCAGCGCAGAATGACCTCATAGGTCCCAGTGCTTGGCCTTTGGCCTAAACTCTGTATTCCATTCCATTCCTTTGAATCAAGGGACATTGCTCTTGACATCACATATTGCCGAGGTTCTTATGAATTATTTCTCTTGAATTATTTTTCCCGTCTGTGATCTTAATGATAACTTTTGAATGCATCTCATTATAATGGTTTTTATTGTATACAACAGGTCCACATCCCGATTAAAAACAGATTCTTGCTTTTTCTCTCTCCTGTTTGTTAGTTGGGTTGTAGAATTTTTTCTTGTCAGACGTACCACCAATGTTCTCACGCTTTGGATTGTGCAATAGCTTTTGTAACGTTCTTTTATGAACAGTTCCGTTTCTTATTTCTGTTGTGTCTCGTTTTAAGTTTTATGTAAAAGAAAACTGCTGAGATGTCTATTTGTCTGTCCGTCCGCACTTTTTCTGTCCGCCCCCAGATCTTAAAAACTACTGAGCTAGAGGGCTACAAATTGGTATGTTGATCATCCACCCTCCTATCATCATTTTTTACGTATTTATTGTTCATTATTGCTGATTCGTTATTTTCAGCTTCATGCCTTTCCTGTTCTACTCTTTTACCTTTGCGCGTTCTGTTCTACAGGAGCCACATGTTCTATGGATGTTCGGCCGGCGACTCATCTGTATCATTGATTTATAGTGTATAGTATAATATATAGGTATATGTATATATATAATGAGTGTGTTAAGTATATATTCCTGGATCAAAGATAATATTTACAGTTCACAAAATAACCGTGATGTGGCCTCTGTAATTAGAGCATCATTGATACGACACAGGGACCGGGTTAACTTTTGACGCATTGTACTGTATATGCATGTACGTACAAAGCTATTTACAATAAGGAGATTTGTCAGATTCGTCTATTCAGTCTAGATGTGATACTCCAATAGGCAAAATGTTTTTACGTTCACTGTATTCCATCTTTGTGTGTATGTGTGTGTATGTGTGTGTGTGTGTAAAACGTGTGCAAAGTGTCCAACAATTAGCTAGCCCTAGATAAGGGCCAAACCACGAAAGCTGCTCAGCCCTAAAATGAAAAACTGCAGTATCTGCAAAATTTTCGAAACTAAGATATGCCACCTATTGGGTTCATGAAACACTAATACACAAGTTACTGCAGTTTCAGAATGATTCTTCAATGCTTTCCAGGAGTAATTAGGAGGTCCCATTTGCACTATCTGCAAAATCAGTAGTAAGGCAAGGAGGTATCTACCATTTTCCTCAGTTTTGTACTTTTTCAGATACTGCGGTTTTCCATTTTAGGGCAGTATTGTCCCAGATGTTCACTTCACTTCTCTTGAGGAACTACTGTCATTTTCAAGGACCGTGAGTCATCGTTTTTCTCAAATATCTTTCAAACTAATGATTTGATGGAAATGGTACTTTGACACAGTTTACAAGACACTGCCCGCTAATTTTTGATAATATAGTGCATTGTCAAATGGTGGTAGTTAAGGAATTTACTCTTGACTTTTAAGCTGAAGATGCAGGCTGAAAGAGAGAGGGTGCAGGCTGAAAGAGAGAAAATGCAGGCAGAAAGAGAAAGAGAAGACAGAGAAAAACGAGAAAGAAAAGAAAGAGAAGAAGAGAAAGCTGCTGAAGAATTAAGAAAAATAGCAGAAGAAGAAAGAGAAATAGCTAGACACAAGAGAGAGATGGAAAGGTTGAAAGCTACAGCTGAATTGCCCGTAACACCTACTAACCCTACTCAAGGTGATTCAAACCCTGTATTTGATGTAGTAAGAGTGCAGAAGTTAATTCCAAAGTTTACAGAAGAAGCTCCAGATGAGTTTTTTGATCACTTTGAAAAAGAAAGAGTACAAGGTACTTAAACACACTGTGCTACAAGTTTACCAGATGACCACTGAATATTATAATGAAAGATTCAGATCTTTGAGAAAGGATGACCAGATAACTTTCTTGGATTATGCCTACAAAGTGAGAAGATGTTTTAAACGATGGTTGGAGGTTGCTAAAGTTAAAACATTTGAAGATCTTGAAGAATTAGTTGTTCTTGAACAATATCTTAGGGGAATTCCTGAACACATGAGAGCCTATTTGAGAGAGAGAGAGGTGAATAAACTTGACAAAGCTGCTACACTTAGCGAAGACTTCAACATTATCAGCAGCAGAAGGAACTATAATGTCAAGTACCAGAATCAACGTACAGGTTTTAGGTCTCATCCAAATTTCAGGAGCAGATTTAATGGGAATCCTACAGGTGGCAATACCAAGGCAATGCAGGGTAATATCCCTCAGCAAGCTAATGTAAAATCCTCATATAATAATGTTGCAAGGCCATTAAGGAAGCCTAATGTTGTCTGCTACAAGTGTGGAAGAGCGGGACACTTCAGTCGGGAGTGTCATCAGACACATTGGCAGTCCAAACCAGTTGGTCAAGTAGTAAGAAATGACCAGGTGAAACAGACTACAAAGAACAATGTGGGGAGGAGTCAAGCTCCAGTGAAGACTGAGACTAAACAAGCTGAATGTTTAGCTACCAGTGGAAATGTAACTTCAAGCAGTGAGTGGCTGAGCAGTGTGGAGGCTTTTAAGTCATATATCTATGAGGGTACGCTGACAACTCCAGGAGGAAGTGTGCAGGTACCAGTCAAGGTGTTACGTGATACAGGGAGCAACCATAGTGTGGTAGTCCGTGGCGTTCACCCCCAGTTGGAGGAGAATCTTACAGGAGATTCTGTTATTTTGAAGGGTATAGGAGGAAAAGAGGTAACTCCTATATGCCGCTTACACCTGTCATGTGAATTAGTGACAGGAGATGTTGATTTTGCTGTAAAGGACTCACTGGCTGTTGAAGGTGTACATGTTCTGTTAGGGAATGAAGTTGGTGGTGTGCCATTTGTTCCTTGTCCTATGGTGACAGATAAACCATTGAGGATTAGTCCTACGGTAGATTTGGAGAAGAATAACCCCCACCTGTTTCCTAGCTGTGTGACTACTAGGAGCATGAAGAGGACTATGCCTGTAATTGAAGAGACTGAGGATTTACCCACTCAAGAAGGCTCTTTGAGCTTGGAAGAGTTGTTCCAGGGAAATGATGTTTCCCCTAATGTTGACCAAGAAGAGGTTTCCCAAGAAGAAGCTGTCGTCCCTGAAGAGACTCTGAGTAGTCAAAATGTTCCTGAAGATAACAGTGAAACTACAGTAGCTGAGTTAGCAGATATTGAGAGATCAACCCTTGAAGTTGGTCAGGTGACCAGGGAGAAGCTAATGGACCTACAGAAGAAGGATGTATCCTTAGCTGAGTTGTTTTTCAGAGTTGTTGATCAAGAAGTTATGCAACAAACTCCTACCTGTTATTATCTGAAGGAAGGTTTGCTAATGAGGAAGCATAGACCTGCAGATATACCAGGAGATGCTGAATGGGGCGAATATCATCAAATTTTGATCCCACGTCCATTGAGGAAGCAAGTAGTAGCAGTAGCTCATGAGTCTGGACATATGGGAATCAGGAAGACTGTGGAGAAGACCATGAAATACTTTTTCTGGCCTGGACTTCACAAAGATGTTAGCAAGTTCTGTCGGGAGTGTCATACCTGCCAGATAGCTGGAAAGCCAAATGAAATCATTCAGAAAGCCCCCCTGCAACCTATAGAAGTTAGAGGAGAACCCTTCAGCAAGGTGATTATAGATATGGTTGGACCACTGCCGAAGACGAAGAAGGGTCATGAGTACTTGTTAACACTGATGTGTCCTGTGACAAGATATCCTGAGGCAATTCCTGTAAGAAACATATCTGCCAGGATAGTTGCTGAGAAACTAGTGGAGTTTTTCTCAAAGTTTGGGATACATGAAATTGTACAAAGTGATAGAGGAACCAATTTCACTTCCAAACTGTTTCAGGATGTGATGAACTTGTTAGGAGTGAAACAACAGTTGTCCACTGTGTATCACCCAGAGACTCAAGGAGCCTTGGAAAGGTTTCACCAGACATTGAAAAGTATGCTGACTAAGTATTGTCCTGAGTCAGGCAGAGACTGGGATGTTGGTGTACAACTGATGTTATTTGAAATTAGGAATGCTTATCAAGAAAGCATGGGTTGTTCACCTAATGAGATGATTTTTGGTAGAGAAGTGAGAGGACCGTTGAAAATTCTTGCAGAAAATTGGGAAGACAATAAAGTGGAAGTCCAAGGAGAGTATGTAAAGAACTTGAGGAAAAGATTGGAAGAGATTAGAAAATTCTCTTTAGAAAATCTGAAACTGAGTCAAGAGAAAATGAAAAGGAGATATGATAAGAAGACTAAGCTAAGAAATTTTAGTGTTGGTCAACAAGTGTTACTGTTTTTACCTGTCAAGAGATTTCCCCTTTCCAACAAGTTTCAAGGTCCTTGCAAGATAATTGAGAGGTTAAGTGATAGAACTTATGTAATTGAAACACCAGAAAGATGAAGACGAAAAAGGAAGGTACATGTAAACCTCTTAAAACCTTACTTCTCAGAAACCAAAATGGAAACTGTGTTAATAACCCAAACAACTTCAACTACAGAAGACGACGATGGATATGAATTGGGAGCTGAAAGCAAGATGAATAATTCTTCAATTTTGGAAAATTTGGAGGATAAACTGAAACATCTGAGTGTTGAGCAAGGTGGTGAGTTCTGCGAAGTGATTAGAAACTTCACAGAACTATTTGCAGATGTACCTAGGCGCACTGATCTGATCAAGCATGAGATCAAGATCCAAGAAGATGGCAGACCATTCAAGCAGAGAGCTTATCGCCTATCACCTTATCATCGAGATGTTCTGAAGAAAGAAGTTGAATATTTGTTACAGCATGGATTAGCAGAACCCAGTTCAAGTCACTACAGTTCTCCATGTGTGTTAGTGAAGAAACCGGATGGCTCATTTAGGATGTGTACTGATTATAGGAAACTGAATTCCATCAGCGTGGCTGACAATTATCCTTTGTATCTTATAGATCAGTTACTTGATAATGTGGGGCAAGCCAAGTTTGTCTCCAAGATAGACTTGTTGAAGGGATACTATCAAATTCCCTTAGATGAGAATGCTAAGTTGCTGTCAGCTTTTATCACTCCTTTTGGACTGTACCGGTATACTGTTCTGCCATTTGGTCTGATGAATGCACCTGCAACGTTTCAACAAGTGATGGATCAACTGCTAGGGTCCATAGAAGGAGTAGGTGTATATTTGGATGACATAGTCATTTACTCTACAACCTGGGAAGAACATCTGAAGATCCTGAGGAAAGTTTTCAAGAAACTAAGGGAAGCAGGACTAACAGTCAACCTAGAGAAGAGTGAGTTCGGGAAGGCAACTGTGCAGTATCTTGGGTTTGAAGTTGGGAAAGGCATTCTCGCTCCAGTAAATGCTAATGTAGAAGGTATCCATAAGGCTACCCCACCTACTACTAGGAAACAGTTACAGAGATTTTTGGGCATGGCAGGATTCTATCGACGTTTCTGCCCGAATTTCTCAGCTGTAGTAGCCCCCTTAACAGACTTAACTAGTCCCAAAGCTAAGTTTGTTTGGACTACAGAATGTCAAGAATCCTTTGAGAAGGTAAAAGTCATTTTAACTTCAAGACCAGTACTTCGGGCTCCAGACTTCAATAAGAAATTTGTGATACAAGTTGATGCCTCTGACTGTGGAATTGGAGCTGTACTACTTCAAGAAGATGAGAGTGAACTTTTGCATCCCGTATGTTTCATGTCTTCGAAACTGAAAAAGCATCAGAAAGTGTATTCCACGATAGAAAAAGAAACTCTAGCCTTAATCACAGCATTGAAAAAGTTTGAAGTGTATGTGAACAGACCTAGGAATGAAGAGATTTTAGTGCTGTCTGATCACAATCTGCTCACGTTTTTACAGCGGATCAAGAATCACTACCAGAGACTCACTCGGTCGTCTCTGTGCTTGCAACCCTATAATATTAAGGTAGAGCATATTTCAGGTAAGAACAACGTGGTTGCTGATTACTTATCCCGTTGTGAATCGTTGGATTCAACCCCGGGATAACCAATCTTCTGGGGGGAGGAGTCTTATGCTGTGGTTTTCATAATGCAGTAATCTCCCCGTGTTTATGTGTGAGTTGTTGTATAACTGTATAATTTTGTATTCAGAGTTAGCGTAAAGTTACAGTGATTAAACGCTGTATGGTTTGAGAGAGGACGGTAGGCATGTAGAGAGGAGGGACAGAGGCTGATTGTTCTGGAGAGAGAGCCCTTGTTCGTTGTATAGAGATGCAATTTGTTTAGTCGGTATTCAAAACTTGCTGAGATTAACACCCTCTCATATGACTAAATCCATTAATGTACAAGATGTTAGGGGACTCCATCAAAACACTGTGGAAAAACCTACCACGCAGATAGACGCCCATACAGAGGAGTCCACATTGAGAGACCATTATCCGTGCGGAAAGGAGCTGCCTTCTTTGCTCCCAATCTCTCTCTCTCTCTCTCTCTCTCGCTCTTGTTGTAACATAATTGATATTTTGGTAGACGATGGTCACTCATATCCTTTAACTGTTTAATTCCTTAGTAAATGTGTCTGAGTTATCTGAACAGTGTATTTTATTAAAAGTGTGTATAACGGCGCCTGATTAAAAACACGAAGCAATTTGGTACCAAGGTATTGTAACATAATTATTGGTTTTTAGTGCACTAAAATAATATTTAGAGTGGTTATATGTAAAGATACCTTTTCACCTTTTTAATATTTTTTTGTGTTATATGTTTTATGTTTTATCTTTTTATACATATATGTGATGTGTTTGCTATTGCCTTAATTTTTGCTCTACATTTTTTTATATTTAATTTTTTGCAGAGTATATTTCTGTGTCTTTTGTATCCACATTTTTACATGATTGATTTATTTGCCTTATTTTGTTTAACACTTGGGAATTGAAATTTTGTTACTTAACAATTTAAATTCTTCTTGAATAATATTTTGATTAATTAATAAATTAATTTCTGAGTTAATTTTGACTGATGATTAATTCAGATTTAGTCTAATTTTGTTTTGTTTTCAAGTAATAATAAATTTCCCTGAGACTGTTAATGTCATGTTAATCTTTGAATTTAGAAATAAATTTTTGTATTTAAATATTATATCAGAGTTTCATTCATTGACCCACCAGTAATTTTGATTTGAATTAGAGATAGAGTGGTAAGTGAGATGTTTTCCTTCAAGTAATTGAAGTGAGCTCGAACCAGGGAAATGAAATAAATAGAAATACTTGAACTTTTATAGTGTTAATGGAGTGACGCCCTTAGATTTTACCTCACACCTGTTTAACGAACTTATTCTGCTTTCTTTCATGATTGATAAGTTTTATACGGGATCACTGTTGCCTTTAGAGAAATCAGTCGGTTTGTATGTGTGATGAGGGTTCAGGTGTCTGGCTATTGTGAGGTAACTATAATTGTTGAATAAATGGTAAGTTTGGTAATCAAATATCAAGCACTTAGATACCAGGTTTGATTTGAAGAACAGACACTGGACACTTCGTCACAATATATATATATATAATATATATATATATATATATATATATATATATATATATATATATATATATATATATATATATATATACATATACAGTACTTCGTTACATGTACACAAGACTTTTTCTACATACGGATGTTAAGCCAGAAATATCACCATATAAAACACTATGCCTTGGGAATACCCGAGTCAAAGGAATTTCAATTGCCAAGGGCATCTGGGGCTACCTGATAACCCAGTGATTATGTCGACAGTCAGTCCCTGTAACTGAGCCAAACGTCCTGGTTGCAATTATGGTTGGGGCAGACGCATTCATCGATTAAAATTCATCTTGGGTGTAAGTTGTTAACACGGTACAGAGCATCAGACGTTCAGACATTAAGTGATATCTGTAGCCTAATATTTGTAACTTGATATATTCACACACACACACATATAATATATATAAATATATATATATATATATATATATATATATATATATATATATATATATATATATATTATATATATACATTTCTTTCTTGGCACTTATATATAGATGGCTAATTGTTAGACACTTCAAACGTACAGTTTATTGAATGGCACGCAACTAAAAGGTGCAATACTGCCAACTTAAGATAAATTTGCTTATAAAATTCATCATATCTATATAAATTGGATGATTCTGACAAATCTCCCTAATGTAAAGTCTTATACATGCATAAATAGTGCGTCAGAAGTTAGTCCAGTTGCTGCAGAGTAAAAATGACGTTCTAATTTTATGGACCACACTGCCATTATTTGGTGAGCTTTTCTTGATCATAAATCTTCACCGTTAGTGCGTTTTTTATGCGTAAATACATTCTTAATATCCAAAACGCCAATATGTACGAGTATTTATATAAACGTGTATATATATATATATATATATATATATATATATATATATATATATATATATATATATATATATATATATATATATATATATATAATATATAATATAATGTATGTATATATATATATATATATATGTATTTTCATTTTTTACTTTTATTACTGTTGTTTTTACTGAGTCTGGTTTTAATTTGTAAATTTTGTATATTTTACAGCCCCGACGATGAGACTTAACGTCTCGAAAATTTGGAAAATAAATGTATAATGCTCCGCTAGCTTTTTTCTGTCCTATTCCTGCTGAAACTCCAGCGTTCCAGATGCTCTAACCTTCCTGCTTTCCTGTGTGTGTGTGTGTGTATACACATATATGTGTATATTTATATATATATATATATATATATATATATATATATATATATATATATATATATATATATATATATATATATATATGAACATGAAATATTTTCTGTTAAAACAGTAATCCATCTGATAGAAGGAACCCATAAAACGCCAAAAGGTAGAAAGTTATTCCTTTCGTCATTCGTAGGATCATGTAAATTGAAGGATTACAGTTAGTATCCTGTTGGTGGTGACGACGGTTGGGTGTTTATGGGAAAGGGCGTTTTTATGGCCCCCTTCTATTAGATATACACTGTATATACATTATATACATATATATACTGTACATATATATAATATATATATATATATATTTTACGTTTTTCCTGCGATTTTAGTTTGAAATATGCTCTGTGAGACAGGTAGCAACGATTTAAGGTAATTTAGCCTTGTGATTCTGACTTCGTGGGTCCAGGAAAACGTAAAAAAGAGGAAAACAAGGACAATTTCATGTGAGCATAGGGCTCTTGTTACTGAGGAAATATTACATAAAACACGTGGGCAAATTTAAAGGAGTGTATTTACATAAATGACATCAGTACAGGAAAGAGGAACTCAAGTAGATTTCTGATCCTGAAGGGGATTCCTACGGGATTGAATGAAACTGGGGGATTCCAGACACAGTCCGAGAAGCTTCCACGAAATAGGGTCCCTCTGAAATGAGAGATATGCACATTATACGCCAGTAATGAAAATAGACATAAGAATAATGAATTCGAAGCTGCACTGAGGGTGCCAGAGGACTTCGATGGAGTAATAAAGACTTAATACTGGCGATGCAAGAGGCGCACGGACATTAGACTGGGGATTCGGTGATTACTGGCTCACTATTTAAAAAATGTTACGAGACAAAGCGTGACTGAAATGGGGCTCTTCCAGGGCACTTTACCGTAGCAGATTTTCCGAGGGCGTGAAATGGCGGTCCGTGGATGACTTGTGATTTCCGAGGGCGAGTCTCTTCCACGTGGTGAGATGCAAGGGCTTCCGTAAAGGGGCAAGGCGATGGGGACTCCTCGAAACTCCAAGCAATGGCGTGTGGGCTCGAGGCAGGCCAACGGTGGGACGAACACTTGGAATGCGGTCGAGGGGCACGAGGAAAAAGTATACTTTGGAAAGGGCCATGTGGTTAGGATGCAAGGGCATCGATGGGGCCAGGTGTTGAGGACGTCTTCACTTCATATCTTTCAGCACGCGTGTGAGCCTCGAGACCTCGTGGGTTTCTGCTTTTATCCCCTCCTATGGGGCAGGGGGTGCGTCCAACACATAGGGGTTTTGAATCATATGCACCTGATGCCCGCAGGGGAGGCTTTGCCTGTAAGAAAACACCCAAGACAGATTACTTTTGCCTCGAAGTAAAGTTCTGTTTTAAAAAAGTGAGTGGCACAGGGGAAACCCTTGTATTCTGACCGTGCTAAGTCGATAGACAGATGGTCTGTCGATCAGGCGGCTGGCAGTACATGAAAACAACAGAACAACCAACAACAACAAAAAGAGGCAATTTGGGAGGCAATTTGCTAGCGAATTCTTGCTAATCATAATAATAATATATATATATATATATATATATATATATATATATATATATATATATATATATATATATATATATATATATATATATATATGAATATGAAATATTTTCTGTTAAAACAGTAATCCATCTGATAGAAGGAACCCATGAAAACGCCAAAAGGTAGAAAGTTATTCCTTTCGTCATTCGTAGGATCATGTAAATTGAAGGATTACAGTTAGTATCCTGTTGGTGGTGACGACGGTTGGGCGTTTATGGGAAAGGGCGTTTTTATGGCCCCCTTCTATTAGATATACACTGTATATACGTTATATACATATATATACTGTACATATATATAATATATAATATATATATATATATATATATATATATATATTTATATATATAAATATATATATACATATATACATATAAAGGACTAGTGTCGAAAGGCCTCGATGGCACTCCAGTGTTTCCGTTTCCTTCGTATTTTTATCTTTATTTTTATATTCATCATGTTCCATATTTTCGTGATTCAGTTATAAATATATATATATATATATATATATATATATATATATATATATATATATATATATATATATATATATATATATATATATATATATATATATACACACACACACACACACACACAGAGAGAGAGAGAGAGAGAGAGAGAGAGAGAGAGAGAGAGAGAGAGAGAGAGAGAGAGAGAGATTATTTTCAGGAAAGTTTCACCTGAGATGTGAAGCTTACCTAGTCAAGATTCTAGTGTGTAATACATGGTATAAACTACTATAAAGAACACTTTACATCAAATTAAGTACACCATATATATATATATATATATATATAGCTATGTGTGTGTGTGTGTGTGTGTGTGTGTGTGTGTGTGTGTAAATACACACACACATGTATAAATATATATACAATATACATATATATATATATATATATATATATATATATATATATATATATATAATATATTTTATTATATATATAATTAAATTTTCAAATAAAGTTCTAACACTTCGCCCTTTCCCATAACCACCCAACCGTCGCCATCACCAACAGGATACTAATCCTTCAATTTACATGATCCTACAACTGAACTGACGGAAGGAATGAGAACCACCAATCACACGCGAAAAGAGGATTCCTTTCCACGAAGGACGTTTCCCATTAAGGATTTGCCGTCACGAAGGGAAGGGAAGGGTCGTGTCTCAGGGATCAAGGAGTCTGATGAATTTGTTGAATTTACGTGGAATGAACGATGCACGATATCCATCACGTGACAAATTAAACTTTATTTTTAATGACAGGGTAGATTTTCTTGCGTCGCGGCGCGTTTGCAAGGCCATGAATATACGTCTCTTAGTAATCGTATTAATAGTGTATGGAAAAGTTGAAATGTTAGCATAAAATTTATTTACAGGTTTGATATATATATATATATATATATATATATATATATATAACTTTATTTATATATATGTATGTATATATATATATATATTTATTATATATATATATGTATATATATATATATATATATATATATATATATATATATATATATATATATATATATATTTATTTATTTATTTATTTAATTTGATGTATAGAAGAATGATCCACTTACATGCGTTTTCATAGCCCTGGGCTGGACGACCACTATTCTAAACATGTAGTTTATTACCAGACTACCATTAAACCACACACAAAGTAATGGACATCGCGTTTTATCGCATCATCATCATCATCTTATTATTATTATTATTATTATTATTATTATTATTATTATTATTATTATTATTATTATGCAAAACGAGCGAGCATTTACATGGGATAAGCCAGAAAGGCTAAAGGCTTTCAAAGTACGTTGCCTCTGAATAGAATTCGCATATGCTAAAAAGGAAAATAAAATCTTTCACAGGCTAAAATCTATCACACCCAAACACACTTTACATTGTAAATACACACTCTCGCAGTCAAGACAAAATATTAACGAGCACATCATGTATATTCATAATTAGGCGTTGGTGTATTACCACCGACGAAATCTGTTCTGTTTTCCACCTATTCACAATTACTTAATACACTTTTTAAGGAAAGATGTATTGAATTACTTCATTACACCTCCCAAAATTCCAACACGCACGCAAAAGGTATAAAAAAAACCGGGTGATAATGAAACCTTAATGATTTACTATCCATTTCAGGACTGCAAGTCATCGCTTTTCTCAAATATCTTTCAAACTAATTATTTGATCGAAATGGTAGTCTGACACAGTGTACAAGACACCTCGCGCTAATTTTTGGTAATATAGTGCATTGTCAAGTGGTTTTAGTTAGTCTTTTACTCTTGACTTACATGGTGTTGCCAAGCGTCGTCAAACTATGCATTCGAACGCCCCTTATCCCCATCCCATCCCTCCCTCTCCATTCCCCTCCTCATCCCTCATCCCACTTCCCTGGCCTCCCCATCTCCGCCCCCACCCCTTTCCTGTCTACGGGGGATAGCGGACGTTCGACTGCGTAGTTTAGGCCTGCTGACTCATGCGACTTTGCCTTTAACCACAAGGAGGTCACGTTGCCGACCTGACCACAAGAGGGATAAAAGTCTATTACCGGTCATACATACATATACTTGTCGTTTTCAGATATATTTATTAGAGCTGGAATAGACGCGGGTTCGTGTCCCGCGACCGACATCACAGTCTTCAATTTCTTGCGTCTGGATGTCTGGATGTACGGCTTCGTAGTTACAAGCACATCCAAAAAAGCGCGAAGAATTCGAGAAGTTAAGAGAGCATTGTGGCTATTAGAATTACATATGTGTCTGGTAAAAGTGACCAGTAGGGCGTCGACAACAGCACTTTTGTCTCTGAAAGACTTACCGAGATCAAGGATGAGCTGCCCTTCTGGCGCCACTCCGTCAGTAGGAAAAGATGCTCGGTGAAAATGAGTACAGATACGATTTTAATTATGAATGAAGCGTTCTTAAGACTTCACCCCCATGGGAGGTAACGCCGTCGGCGCACTTCCCGCGCCGCACTGTAGGCATTATTTAAGGTTCTTTGCAGCGTCCCTTCGGCCCCTTGCTGCACCCTCTTTCATTCCTTTTACTGTACCTCCCTTCATTTTCTCTTTCTTCCATCTCACTTTCCACCCCCTCCTGACAATTTATTCATTGGGCAACTGCGAAGTTTTCCTCCTATTACACCTTTCAAACTTTTTTTCTCAATTTCCATTTCAGCCCTGAATGGCCTCATAGGTCCCAGCGCTTGGCCTGTGGCATAAATTCTATATTCTGTTCTGTTCTTGAGACTTTACTCCCGCCTTCATTGCAGATGCGTGACGCCGGACACCTTAGAACCCCTGCGTCGTCCAAGACTTCCCATCTTGCGTCGAGCCACCAGCCTTCAGGATGTGACGACGGCCAGATCTCAGCACTCCTTCGCTACTGCTCCTACGAGTAAGCAGCTGCCTCGGGAATTGTTCCCTTTATGGTGTTTCTGTAGTCATTTTTTATGTGTAGAGGTATTTGTTTTCTCTCTCTCTCTCTCTCTCTCTCTCTCTTGTGTATTGAGAAATATATCTGTAATATTAAAGGACTTATTTCTCTCTCTCTCTCTCTCTCTCTCTCTCTCTCTCTCTCTCTCTCTCTCTCTCTCTCTCTCGTTTCGATTTGTGTATGGAGAAATATATCTGTAATATTGAAGGATTGATTGATTTCTCTCTCTCTCTCTCTCTCTCTCTCTCTCTCTCTCTCTCTCTCTCTCTCTCTTTCTCTCTCTCTCTCTCTCTAGTTTTATGTGTAATGAAAATATCTGTAATATTAAAGGATCTCTCTCTCTCTCTCTCTCTCTCTCTCTCTCTCTCTCTCTCTCTCTCTCCTTAGCCAGTTTACATCCCATCGCATAATTGCCTCATTCACTGCTGGATTTGAAAATTAATTTTCGTAAATGTATATTATTATTGCTCTTAGTTTTGCATATAATCTGATAATTGATGTTGATAATGCATGTTTAATGTTTTAATTATTCATTAACGTTTTCATCATTCCATCTCGCGTTATTCCTTCCGGCCCCTATCCTCTGAAATCGTTTTCAAAAAGATTATTCAAATTGATTTTAAACGTATATGTATATGTATACATATACATATACATACATATATATATATATATATATATATATATATATATATATATATATATATATATATATATATATGTGTGTGTGTGTGTGTGTGTGTGTGTGTGTGTGTAGCTGTGTGTACAAATCAATTTATAAACACGTGTGTACATATATGAATATTTATATATTATTGTAATAATAACAATAATAATAATAATAATAATAAGAATGACATTAAATCCGGTAAATCTACTCAGTAAGAGTACGTAACTAATATGACATTAAATCCGGTAAATCTACTCAGTAAGAGTACGTAACTAATATGCAAACATTATCTGGCATAATTGAAAATTCGTATCAGTGACTAATTTATTAATCAACCACCCCTTTGAGGTATTTAAGCGGGGATCATAAAGATAATTGATTAATTTAAGTATTAAAATATCCTTCAGTGTCGACTTAATGAGGGATAAGTACCTTGTTCGTAATAATTATTAAATCTGCGGCAACTCTGGTGATTGCTAATTTGCTGGTATTTGGAGGGCGATTCTCACAATATTATTGCCTCTTTCTCCTCCTGTCTTCCTTTGTTTCTTCTTTATGCTTGCTTAAATTTTTGGAATTTAATCATAGAATTCTTCTCCCCCTCCCCGTCTTTCTCCCATTTGGTAAAACAGCGCTAGGTAAATAGTTGCACTGTAGGTAATGTTTTGTAATGAAGTTAAATGACAGGTTTTCCGCTTGTAATTTTGAATTAAAAACTTTGTTGCATCTTTTAGAAAGTTACTGATTGATATAAAAATTTGTTTGCGAAAAAAAGAAAAATTTAGAAGTACGTTAAGCAGATGTGAATTGTTATGAAAAATATTTCTGTTCAAGATGACAACTGCCCTATTCAGCAGTGGTTCATTCTGTTCGTTTCTTCTAATAATAAATATGAAGGAAATTTGCTCAGATAGACAATCATGAAAATAAATTATATTATATGATATTTACTTAATAAACCTCCATCTCCTTTTTTTTTAATTTGAACAAAAGCAATCTAGATAAAAGTAAAGATTAATTTTTTGTTATACATTTCTCAGGACGTAAATTGGTAACATTGTTAGGCACAGAGCTGTGACCATGAAACAAGTTGTAATCTCCGAATGGTTTCTCCGGATTAGCCATTTTTTATTTTCGTTTTTCTTTGTCATCTGACATTATTTCTCTGACTTAGTTTCACTAGGCACGTGAATATGCAAGAGACACTTAATGACATTTTAGTGTCATGCCATTCACTTTTGCCGTATTTTATTTGCTATTTTATTATCAAGATGTTCCCCGTAGGGATTACTTAGGTACTTTGCAGCGTCCCTTCAGTCCCTAGCTGCAACCCTTTCATACCTTTTACTGCACCTCCATTCACATTCTTTCTTCCATCTTACTTTCCACCCTCTCCTAACAGTTGTTTCTTATTGCGACTGCTTTAAGTTTTTTTTTTCTCCTGTTACACCTTTCAAACCTTTTTACTCTGTTTCCCTTTCAGCGCTGAGTGACCTCATAGGTCCCAGCGCTGAGCCTTTTGCTCAAATTTTATATTTCATTCTGTTCCATTCGCAAGATTTTGGTCACAGTGCAAACTGTCGCAAAACTCTTTGATTGCGGTAATTTTTTTTAGTAACATTTTCCAATGCTTCACACTTCTGATTTTTGGGGGATTTTGGACAAATTATTTTTTATATTTTTAATTTAAACTTTAAAAACTGTTCCCAGTATTATTATTATTATTATTATTATTATTATTATTATTATTATTATTATTATTCAAGATATACCAAAGATTGCACAGGACAACTTAAAACTCCAGTAACTTGCTAAACAAGCTTCCACAGAGAAAAATGATTAATTGTGGAGAGAGGAAAAAAAAAGATTACAAATAAAATTATTCAGCTTTACATACAATAAAAATTTTTCCTCATTCAGCATCCATTGTACCGTGACCCTCCGTGACCTATTATGGCATTAGATCTGACAACGTCGAGGTCAACTCGATCCGTCCAAGCGGATCAGGTCAGCTCATCAGTCAGGCTTTGTCAGGGGAAAGTTGTCAGGCGAGATGTTGGCTTGCGTATTTTAAAGAACTTTACAATTCCCTTTTCGTGGGGAATTTTCCCCAAACTCCTGGCGGATTTTAGTGTAATCTTCCCTGAAATTGGTGGGAAATGGCCCTGCAATTTGCCAGGAATATCCCTAGAGTATGATCGATTCTTCCTTTTTAACTTTGGATATTGAATTTTTTAACATTGATACGGTTCTCTCTCTCTCTCTCTCTCTCTCTCTCTCTCTCTCTCTCTCTCTCTCTCTCTCTCTCTCTCTCTCAGTCTGTTGTCTTTATCATGAGTTAAGTTCATTACGAATGCATTGTTCCCTTTGCAGCTCATTGCTTTACTAATATTTTTTCAATATTCATAATTTGTTTAGGGCCCTAAACCCTCATGTCGTGGAGAGAGAGAGAGAGAGAGAGAGAGAGAGAGAGAGAGAGAGAGAGAGAGAGAGTTCTTCCTCCCTCGACATTCCAAGATTATTCCCATAATCCCACAAGTGTCCCTTGTTCTCCGCATTCAAGTCAAAATGGTTGTGTCCCAGGGAGATACGTTTTTTGTTTATGTTTTTTTTTTTTTTTTTTTTTTTTAATCCTTCGTGCAAGAAAGAAATTGCGAGATTTGAAGAGATTTGTCGTTTGCTAAATGGGAAGACATTACTTGAGCACAATCATATTGAGAATGTCTGACAGGCGGCTGGTTCAGATGTTTCAAAAGCTAGTTAGACAGACACATTGACAGTTCAGAGTAATGTCTCAAGAGACAGGCAAACACTCATGGTCAGGCAACATCAAAAAGTCTAAAAATTCATTGTTTCGGAAAATATATAGATAGCTAACCTGTTTTTCGAAGAGAGAGAGAGAGAGAGAGAGACTATGTGATGTAGACAACTGAGGGAGGGAGATAAAGTGGTCTGGTACCAGTTGAAATTAAAATACAGTAGTTACTAGGTTCTGAAGACAGTAACAGTTCTTAACTATTAGTATTTACTCGTTAATTTGTTCACTTTGTAGAAATTTTTACCTTTAAAAGGTGCTCTTTCTCATTAGGAATATTTAACATGCTGCCGTTTGTAAGAACTGCATCTGTGCGATTTTTTTTAACAACTTTTGGAAAGTTTATGAGAAAATACTTGACTGACTGTTTTGTCTCAATCATTTTTTTCTTGTCAGATTAAACTAAATTGTACCAGAAGTGGAACAATGCCATTTGCTACTTAAAAGGCGGAAGCAGCTTTCATGTTTTCTATGACGCTGAAAATGCATATTGTGGTTAATTGTTAAGTTTTCTCATGCACTTCGTAGCCAATACGATGAATATTCCTAACGTTTGTAAAGGAAAATTGGTTTGAAACTTTATATATAATGACTTCGGGATTTCTGTTGTATTGATACTTTTATTTGCAATAGTCAAAGTGGCCTCTTAACTTTCACCTTTTGGATACGATAGTGATAAGCATCTCTAAAATTTAAAATATAATGCAGAAATAAAAAAAACTAAAGAGGTCATTGTGGCCATTAATTATATTATGCTATAGCCTCCGTACGGGGGGTTAGTGCCGTCAGTGCACCTTACGCGGTGCATTGTAGGCATTATTTATGGGTATTTCACAGCGTCCCATCAGCCCCTAGCTGCAACCCCTTTCATTCCTTTTACTGTACCTCCGTTAATTTTTTCTTTCTTCCATCCTACTTCCCAGTTTTTCTTAACAGATGTTTCATAGCACAACTGAGAGGTTTTCATCCTGATGCACCTTTCAGACTCTTATACTGTCAATTTCCATTTTAGCGCTGAAGAACCCCAGGTCCCAGCTCTTAGCCTTTGGCCTAAATTCTATATTCTATTCTATTCTATTCTATTATGCTATTGCTTAATTTTATTCCCTGTTATTACCCATTTCTCCATTGACGTATTTATTCGTTTCAGTGCGAGGCGCGGGAAAGAGGAAACAGGGCAGATTCGAGGCAGACTTCACCACCAAGCTCTCGAAGCAGCTGGATCACGTGGCCAAGGGTCAGCAGCAGAAGCAGCAGCAGCAGCAGCAGCAGACGCCGAGAGAGCAGTCAAAGCAGCAGCAGGATAAGAAGGGGCCACCTGCCAGGCCCGGCAAAAACCAGCTGCAGTCTCAGGTGAGGTGTCTGACTGATGAAATGATTTATGCTGATGTCACAACACTTAGGTTATTGACGCCGTAATAAAAGTAAATAGGAAACTAAAAATAAGTTTAAAAGGAGTTTCATATAAAAGATATCTAAAAATGTATATGTATACAATATACTTTGTGTATATTATCTAAATTTTGTTAATGCGGCGTGTGAGTTGCCTGATTGTGCAGCCCTAAAATTGCCAGCCCCATTGGATCAAGTACCCGTCTCCAGATGGGTCATTGGAAAATTGATCAAAGTTCAAACGAATTTCTTGCAGGATTTTATTTTAGTGACTTGGACATTTGATGGGTGCCCGCTAGTCATTTCTTATACCTCTCAGAATCACTGTCACGGGTTTTATTCTTTAATTGTATATCGACAGAATGACTATTACATTTATGCTCTCCCTAAACTGTTCAGGTATTTGACCTGGAAAAAATCCAACGATCTTGTAACTGCCACTTCCCATTTTATAGTATGAAAAGTTTCTCTTTTTTTTTTATTGATGAACCGTTGTTGTTTCGTTCGTGTTTCAATATGGAAATTATTTTTTTTTTAAGTCAGAGCATTTGAAGAATTTTACTTTCCCCCCCCCCGCCCACGATTCAGCTTGAAGGCCTCATATAACCAAATTTCGCTAATGGCAAAAAAAAAAGTAATCCCTTTGAAAATTTTACTGATGTTAACTAATATATGAAGGAACGCTGCCCAAGGATATGAGGATTCTATCTACAAAAACGGAGAAAAAATATATATAAACACGTCGCTCAACTCCCTTGATTTAATTTTTAATGGCGCCTAAAATATATCACCTGTGTTAAAGTTCTAGTAATGAATTTATAGCCAAGAGATAGCTTAACCATTGTAACATTTAAAATGTCAGAAAAAGCACACAGAAATCGTATATTTTAAAAAGAAAATGCTATAAAAAATATTTCGCTATATTTTCAGTAAAAAAAAATGTAAAAAAAAATTATCTACAGTTACTTAATTTTTCTTATGTTACAATTTTAGATATTTTCAATATCCACAAAACAAAACAAAAAGTAATAAAATCGGCCAATAAACAAAAAAGTTATTAATGCGAGAATACCAATAACTTGCATTTGGAGAAAAATGCATTTAAAGTCCATCAAAACTTCCCGGAGCCAAATGCCGACTTGTCCTTAGCCACTCTTACTCTGAATTTTTTTTGGGGGGCATACCCATTTTCTGACCCTGTTTTTGTATTAAAGTTTCCTAACACTGAGTATACAGCACTCTCAATATTTTGTTCAGGTTGCTTTTTATATACCCACAATTATAATTTGCTACAGCTTGTGCTGCAGCAAAGTCGAGATAAGTTTTATTTGTATTTTTGTCCTGGGCTATGCGGAGATTCATGTGGGTTTCGAGTTTTGCCCCCTCAAACACCCCGCCATTATTTTGTCTTTTGTAAGACGCTTGTAAACATCTTCCACCACCTGCAGTTCTTGTGGTGCCAATGAAAAGTGCCCGCCCTTTTTTGGAATGGGGCCCTGCTGTCTCGGCCTTCGCAATTATTGTCCTTTGATAAAACGTTTACCAAGATGTTTTAGATCTGGGGCAGAAGTGGTGCCCCGGATTTCCGTCAGTTGATGAGCTATGGTAAAATAAGGGAAGGCTGGCATCTCTCATCTGACTGGCACTCATGCCAACCATATTTGGGACGTGTTTTCCAAATTATAATGTTAAGTTTTAATCACATTCATTGTTCATCTCCCTTCTCCAGCAAGGAATTATCTTCTACAACAGTTCTATTTATAAATGATTCTGTATTATTTATAATAATAGGATTTTACCCGCAGGACGATAAATTTTTACTCCTGCATCCCCTTGTCCGTAGGTAAAGTCACACACATTTGTAAACTCATAACTCTCTTCACACACTATATTTGAAGCTAAGTTTTCCAGTGTTGAGTGATTTACGTTTATTCTTATTACATCATCTGCGTGAGTTTATGTTTCATTGTCAGATGTAAGAAAACTTTTACATTTCTCAGTACTAGTTGGCAACATACATGGGGAGCTGGGAGAGTGGCCTCACTCGGGCAGGCCATGGCTTCCTCTGGAGTTGACAAATATCACATAGTTCTTTCTTTTTTCTCATAGTTTCAAAGGATTTTCTTATCTTTTCTCTATCCAGTCTTGTTTTCCTCTTCGTTCTGGGCATTTTCAATAATGATTGGTACTTCTAAATAAGCTCAAACGGAAATTTAAAGGTCCGGCAATTAAATGCCAGGAACAGCAGAGAACGCAAACAATTACACTCGTGCTTTCAATGTTAGCGAAACCTGCACTAGTCTCACCCTCTTGGCTTTCCTTCGACACCTTTCTTCGTGTTACTAGATTTGTAATTTGATTGTATATTATCTATCAGTAATAACAGCAAAATTTTTTATTATTGTGAGACATGGAGTGATGAAGGGACACTGAAAAAGACATAATTTACAAAAGTATTCATTAAAAATACTAAAATTCGAGATATTGAAATGAAACTTTACAGAAGTGTTGCCAAATGGTGATACATCATATTGCTATTAATAGCTAAAATCGGAGAATTTCGTCATTTTTTCATCGTAATCATGTGTAGTATTTTTCCGTTGTGGTATGTGTTACATTCAGTTTGTCAGTCAGGTATACAATATATATATTATATATATATATATATATATATATATATATATATATATATATATATATATATATATATATACGTGTATATATTAAATATATATATAGAGAGCACTGTTCTCTACCTTTTAGTCCATTACCTGTCCGTTGAGGAAGACAGTTGTTTTTGAAATGTAACGCTGTAAAATCTGCCCTTTTGGTGTCTTGATGGGCTACCTTTATATATATATATATATATATATATATATATATATATATATATATATATATATATATATATATGTGTGTGTGTGTGTGTGTGTAATAATAATAATAATAATGGAAAGAGAAACCCACAAGATTCCCCGTGTATAACTTCATCATATAAATGACAGCACAGGGAGAAAAAAGTTCCAGAAGATTGCTGGGCCTTGAACCACCTGACCACCTTCACATCTCTTGAAAAAGGCTTACAGTTAGGACCTGGAAGTGCTCCAGATTCAAGTAAAATGTAAATATGTACAAGTAAACAAGTTATACGCAGCAATCTTGTGGGTTTCTCTTTCCATCTTCAGAAGAAAACTGAAAGAAGTTTTTATTTGGTTAATAATAATAATAATAATAATAATAATAATAATAATAATAATAATAATAATAATAATAATAAATAATAATAATAAAGGTAGCCCATAAAGACACCAAAAGAGTAGATTTTACAGCGTTATATTTCGAAGACAGCTGTCTTCCTCAACGGACAGGTAATGGACTAAGAGGTAGAGAAGAGAACAGTGCTCTTTATACAGTTGAAGGAATGTTCCAGAAGTCTGCCGCCACGTCACTCCTGCTGAGGCTTCTTCTTAATCTTAAACGCTGGTTGGAGGAAGATTTTATCAATCATATCTGAATCCCAGGCTCCTTTTGAGAGGTTCATCGTATATTATATACAGTATATTATGAATTTACATGTATTTGTATGCGTGTATATTTTTTTGTAATTTTTCTGTGTATGTGTGAAAATGTATAGGTGTATGTATATATACAACCAATCATACACGCGCACACATACAAAAACATTATATATATGTTTATGTATGTATGTATATATGTATACATATATATGTATACACACATTATATATATATGGGTGTGTGTATGTATGTATGTGTACTGTACATATACATGTATTATGTGTGTATATGATGTAATTTAACATAATCCTTTTAATGTCTCCTAATTGCGCAGTGCAAAAAATAGAAATCTCAAATTGCAAATATCTGATAATAGATACTTAGTTGATTACATCTCGTAGGGAACGGTTCTGTTTTGGCATTAAACAAAGAGAAGTAATCCTGAAATGAATGACGGAAATTACCCGATCTTGTGCTGTGCCGAAATCAGCTTAAAAGCTTCGAATTCAAGAATTTAATCTGGAAAAATATTAGTTATATGTAATTACTTTCCAAGTGCTTGTATCATACTTCATTCTCTCATTTTAATTCTGTTCAAACAATAGCTCAATTCGTGGAGGAATTACCGAGACGGATGATTGAAGGATGAAAGGGGTGTAATTAAAGTTATTTTGGTTATTGCCGGACGCTCCTTTTTTGCCAGTGATTACCATTAAGACAATTACTTGGGACCTTTGTATCGTACCCTTTCATTTGGACTGATAATTGATGCTTGCAGATGGATATGAGACGGAACGTTCTGCTCAAGTCTTATTTTCTGCTTTATTTTTATCCCTGGGAAATAGATGAATAAATGTCAAGTAGATAAGTGAAATTGTAGCCTTTGTTCAGTCCTTGCTGGACCAAACATTCCCCTTAACCGACAGCTGAAATTGTCAACATAAATGTTATAAGTTAAGTATACCTTAGTTTACCCAGACCACTGAGCTGATTAACAGCTCTCCTAGAGAGGGCTGGCCCGAAGGATTAGACTTATTTTTACGTGGCTAAGAACCAATTGGTTACCTAGAAACGGGACCTACAGCTTATTGTGGAATCCGAACAACATTATACCGAGAAATGAATTGCTATCACCAGAAATAAGTTCGTCTAATTCTTCATTGGCCGGCCGGAGACTCGAACTCGGGCCTAGCAGAGTGCTAGCCGAGAACTCTACCGACTCGTCCATCGAGGAACTACATAAATGTTATATGCAAATGGGTGCTACAGACTAATACACACACAAACAAAGCCACTCCAACATCATCTAAAAACATAACAGACACCTCACACATCTCGAACTGTCGACCTAACTGCTCAATTCTCCTCGCTGCTGGGAGAAAGGGAGCTGGTGATTTGGTACGATACATGTACACATGTGCTACCGGGGTCTAAGCGATGTCAGGCAGGGCAGCCGATCGAGGCTACGGTCTAACCCAACACCAAATCAAAGTCCTTCAAAAGAAGGCATCGTGCTTACCCCATATAAAAAATGGGAAAAAGCACATTAAACGAAGAAGAAGTTATATGTGGGAGGTCTGTCTGTATATTCTGGTATGCTGTGTGACGATGGTATCTAGGTTTATTTGAGTGTTTCAGATAAACAGTAATTTATAGATTGTATATGGTATGTGCTTTACTAAAACAGATACGCGTGTTCATATTTACCTGTCTTAAAATTGATATGAATGTCCATATTTACCTGTCTCTCGGTGCATATGTTTATGTGCTAAACGGTATGCCTTATAAAGCATTGTTTATCCAGTGACCTTTACTGCAGCACAGTAACTGTAGACAGTTGCACATATTTATGTAACTGTACTTTGTTCCGTTGTCACCAGTCTTTGAGACCCAGTTGTGAGTGTATGGTCTCGTTAATCCATTGTATGATGATCTTAAAAAGTTAAGTATACCTTAGTTGAACCAAACCACTGAGCTGATTAACACCTCTCCTAGGGCTGGCCCAAAGGATTAGACTTATTTTACGTGGCTAAGAACCAATTGGTTACCTAATAACGGGACCTACAGCTTATTGTGGGATCCGAACCACATTATACCGAGAAATGAATTTCTATCACCAGAAATAAATTCCTCTAATTCTTCACTGGCCGGCCGGAGATTCGAACGCCGGCCCTGCAGAGTGCTAGCCGAGAACGATATCGACCAGTCTAGCAAAGAACTGCGATGATCTTAAAAATTAGACAGGTAATAATTTACTTGAATATTTCTACCCCCGTAGGTGGGGGGTAATGCCGTCAGTGTACCTCTTGTGGTGCACTGTAGGCATTACTTAACGTTCTCTGCAGCGTCCCTTCGCCCCTAGCTGCAGTCCCTTTCATTTCTTTTACTCTACCTCCGTTTATATTCTCTTCCTTCCATCTGACTTTCCACCCGCTCCTAACAATTGTTTCATAGTTCAACGGCGAGGTTTTTCTCCTGTTAAACTTTTCAGACCTTTTTACCGTCAGTTTGCGTTTCAGCGCTGAAGGACCTCATAGGTCCCAGTGCTTGGCCTTTATCCTAAATTATATATACTATTAAATTCTGAATATTTCTACCTGATAAGGTGTATCTTACCTTTGAATTCGTAGATCTCAAAGAACTCCCAGGTGTCGATAACCTTAATTCTTGCGATGCCAGTGTACAGAAATCAGTAGACCAGTCTTAGGACTCTTCTGCTTATTATTTATCTATGCTTGAATGTTGGTGAATTCCACTTTAGTTGCTGGAGAGAATCTCGTAGGGGTTAAACCATTTACACACCTTGTGGTGTACTGTCAGCATAACTAGAAGGTGTTTTCAGTGTTCCTTAGGCCCTTAGCTCTGTATACTTTTTAGCCATTCACTCTACCTCCGCTTCCGCTTTCTTTTTAGTTTTCTGTAAAAGTAAACTATTGTGCCGGCCTTGTCTTGCCGTTCGCGCTTTTTATGTCCGCCCTCAGATCTTAAAAACTACGGAGGCTAGAGGGCTTCAAATTGGTATGTTGATCATCCACCCTGCAATCATCAAACATTCCAAATTGCAGCCCTCTAACCTCAGTAGTTTTTATTTTATTAAGGTTAAAGTTATCCATAATCGTGCTTCTGGCAACAATATAGGCTAGGCCACCACCGGGCCGGGGTTAAAATTTCACGGGCCGCGACTCATACAGCATTATACCGAGACCACCGAGAGATCGAACTATTTTCGGTGGCCTTGATTATATGCTGTAACGGCTGTACAGAAAACTCGATTGCTCCGAAGTCATTTTTTACCTGTTCATTCTTGCTGTCCAGCATCTCCTCTAACTGTTACTTTTTGATGCAGTTGTTGGGTTGTCTCCCACTTCTACCTGTAGATTCTTGTGCTTTTTTTTTTTTTTTTTTTTACTGGATATCTGAATGGCGGAAAGTGCCCCAGTGCAGTGCTTGGTTTGGCATCATAAATTTCATAAATCAGTCAGTTGCTTGGGTTGTTGGTGAATTTCAAACTGACCTCTCAAAAATATGGCAAATTCCCCATAAACGGCTTTTACTTGGTCATTTATTTGTTTTGTCTTTAATGACTTGTCAAGTGCCCTTGGCGAAAAGACATTACCAAGATATCATATCGGTAAAACTTTTACTTTAGTTGCGCAGCCTGATTCCCGCCAGTCGTTGACCGGGGCAGGTTCCTCATACATAAAGACATAAACATTCCTATAATGCCAGGTCCTGACCTAATCATATCTTACCTACCTAACCCAACTTAGGGCGACATGCCCTGACCTGGCCGGGAGGGCGAAGACTCCCAAAAAGGCGGTAACGTGTTCCGATCAGCGACTGGCTGGAAGTAAAGTTTTACCCCCTTGGCGAAAAGTGCATTTATTTACAGTAAAACCTCAAAGTCTGTCATATAAAAAGAAAAACTAATTCTTGTGGTTATTGGTAGAATCAAGACCAAATTAACTGTGTTCCCCTTTCCTGTGGAAACAAGATAGAAAATGGTCACAATACGAAAGAAAACAGGAACAGCGAATGCTAATGGTACACAAATCTATTTCTCTCTTGTGTTCCATGAATTAACTTGTTGCATTATTTTTACGACTGTGGAAATTTGCTTAATCCTAAAAGAAACATCCGTATAATAGTAATTCTAAGGAAGAGCTCAGCACGGAGATCTCGTTTATTAATGAAATTTTTTTACTGAACAGTATAGAAAAGGGTTTATATGCTCTAGTACGAGTGAGATATCTTAAGAAATATACTAAGATAATGTGAGAGATTTACCGTCTTTTTTTATGTTTTTACTTAATCCCCCTAGAGGTGCTGGTACCAAACATGGCGACCTGACGATCTCTCTGCGTAAGAGCATAAACAGAAGACGGTAGATTTCTGGCATTATTTCGGTAAATTTTTAAGTTATCTCACTTGTACTGCATCTGCATCGTACTGTGTACTGTACAATCTTTGCGTAGCACTTCCTTAGAATTACCCCTATAACTATCACGGATTAAAAGTTATAAGGCTATTTGACTGAAAGACAGACAATATTTAAAGTCAATTTTTAGCTAAAGCCCAGGCATCATTGTTCTGTACCATAAATTACAATTAAAATTAACCTAGTGTTTTTTAAAGTTCATTGCACTCCGGGGAGTGAATTCAGTCGTTATTTATGAATAATGTTTCACGAGTCTGTTTTTTGGGGAAATAGTGACAGATTGACAGTAACGGACCTGACCCCCAAGAAAGTGAAAGGCACAATAATGTCGCGAAGGGCAGAAAGGGTACGTGAGAATACCGTGATATGGTGGTAGAAAGGAAGTTGCTCAAACGATTAGTGCAAGCTTTTTCGAATCTTTGATAAAATAAACGAGAGAAGTGGCTGTTGCACGGATGATACAGGACGTTATGATTTGAACAGTTCTCTTTTCTCTGACATATCTATTATGAAAAATGGTAAGGAAGTTGATAAGTAGGACTTTATAATAATAATAATAGTTTTATCATTAAAACCTTGTGCATGGAACTTATGCCTCACATATATTTTGTTCACATTTCAGGACAAACGTCAGTGAAGTAATGTTTGTCACTGGTTAGAGACTATTTTCAAACCGAAGAGGAATCCTGCTGAAATTATTATTATTATTATTATTATTATTATTATTATTATTATTATTATTATTATTGTTGTTGTTGTTATTATTATTATTATTATTATTATTATTATTATTATTATTATTATTATTATTATTATTATTATTATTATTATTATTAAACCTAGTGAACATTAATTCGCAGAGTAAGGATCCACAGGGTAGAAAAACATCGAATCGAAAGAAATAAAACGAAAAGAATGCCAAGTAAAGACGAATTAACAGACAGATAAATTGAATCACTCGTGAAACGTTTGCCGTAAAATCATACTGACCTTTCTGCAATATAAATCTTACTCTATCATTTTCCCAAGCAAAACTTTGAGTTAAGGGAAAAATAGTTTTACAACTGTTTTATTTTTGTTAATTTCAGTGTGTCTTCAAAGTCTTAAGCATCCTTTAATGTCAATCTCTGATTATTCTGTAACACGGATCACTTCCGGAATGTGGAATTTGGTACACTGAATCTGAAGGCCTCATTAGGATTAGAGTTCATTGTTACACTTCTCACGCCTTGCTGGCCTTTCTTGGACCTCTCTCTCTCTCTCTCTCTCTCTCTCTCTCTCTCTCTCTCTCTCTCTCTCTCTCTCTCTCTCTCTCTCTCTCTCTCTCTCTAGGGATGCTGTAGTCGTGTATACAAAAGTTGGATATATGGAAACGTGAGGCTGGCAGTACATGGTGAGACCATATCACATTTCTTGGGACATTTCGCAGGAAATGCTGCTGCTGCTCTCTCTCTCTCTCTCTCTCTCTCTCTCTCTCTCTCTCTCTCTCTCTCTCTCTCTCTCTTTCTCTAATGATCACAAATTAATTATTTTTTTAAGTGAGTTTGATGCAGTAAAAGACTGAGTGAGTCTTTACTAATGACATTTATAATAAAGTCTCTCTCTCTCTCTCTCTCTCTCTCTCTCTCTCTCTCTCTCTCTCTCTCTCTCTCTCTCTCTCTCTGTAATGACCGCAGATTAATTAATTTTTTAAGTGAGTTTGGTGCAGTACAAGACTGAGTGAGTCTTTACTAATGACATTTATAATAAAGTCTCTCTCTCTCTCTCTCTCTCTCTCTCTCTCTCTCTCTCTCTCTCTCTCTCTCTCTCTCTCTCTCTCTCCCTCTCCCCGCAGATTAATTAATTTTTAAGTGAGTTTGGTGCAGTAAAAGACTGAGTGAGTCTTTACTAATGACATTTATAATAAAGTCTCTCTCTCTCTCTCTCTCTCTCTCTCTCTCTCTCTCTCTCTCTCTCTCTCTCTCTCTCTCTCTCTCTGCAAGACCAAAAGTATCAAGCGTATTTTTTAACTGCATCGGCAGATACTCTCTCTCTCTCTCTCTCTCTCTCTCTCTCTCTCTCTCTCTCTCTCTCTCTCTCTCTCTCTCTCTCTCTCGGTGTGATGTTGAATAGGAATATGTTATGCAATGATCAAATAGCAATACTAATGCAAAGCAAAAATGGGAATGTTGTTCCGGCACTTCAAAACAAGAAAAGCCGAACACATGATTATGCTTTATAAAACGTACGTAGGTAGTCCACTTGAATATTGCAATATGATATGGTACCCACACTACCAAAAGGATATTGCACAAATAGAGAGTGTACAAAGGTCCTTTACAGCTAGAATAGGAGAAGTTAAGGACCTTGACTACTTGGAAAAACTACAATTCTTAAATTTATATAGTCTCGAAAGGAGAAGAGAACGCTACATGATAATCCAGGCATGGAAACAGATAGAAGGAATTACCGAAAACATCATGGAGCTAAAAATATCAGAAAGAACAAGCAGAGGTAGATTAATAGTGCCCAAAACTACACCAGGAAAACTAAGGAAAGCACACAGGACATTAATCCACCACGCACCAGCATCGATAATGCAGCGTCTATTCAATGCACTACCAGCTCATCTGAGGAACATATCAGGAGCGTAGATGTGTTTAAGAATAAGCTCGACAAATATATAAGATGCATCCCAGACAATCCAAGATTGGGAGATGCAAAATATATCGGAAGATGCATTAGCAATTCTCTGGTAGACATCAGAGGTGCCTTACATTGAGGGACCTCCTGGGGTAACCCCCATGAACTGTAAGGTCTGTAAGGTCTCCGGGAATGCTATACTCGTGCATACACAGGTCACATCTGTGTAAACATGAGGCTGGCAATGTATTGCGAGACCATGTCACATTTCCTGGCATATTTCGCAAGATATGTTGCTCTCTCTCTCTCTCTCTCTCTCTCTCTCTCTCTCTCTCTCTCTCTCTCTCTCTCTCTCTCTCTCTCTGCAATGAATGCGATTGTATTGTTTTTTTTTTTTTAATTAGGCATGATGCAGTAAAATGGAGTGAGTGAGTCTTTACTAAATGACATTTATAATAACCGCCCCACCCCCTCCCACTCTCTCTCATATAAGACCAAAAGTATCAAGTGTAATTTTTAAAACTATTAACTAATTTTTCATCATAAAGTCTCTCTCTCTCTCTCTCTCTCTCTCTCTCTCTCTCTCTCTCTCTCTCTCTCTCTCTCTCTCTCTCTCATAAGACCAAAAGTATCAAGTCTGTTTTTCTAAATGTATTAAAAGAATGAGTCTTAACCAATTTTTCATCACAAAGTCTCTCTCTCTCTCTCTCTCTCTCTCTCTAAGACCAAAAAAAAGTATCAAGTCTGTTTTTCTAAATGTATCAAAAGAATGAGTCTTAACCAATTTTTCATCACAAAGTTCTCTCTCTCTCTCTCTCTCTCTCTCTCTCTCTCTCTCTCTCTCTCTCTCTCTCTCTCTCTCTCTCTCTCATAAGACCAAAAGTATCAAGTCTGTTTTTCTAAATGTATTAAAAGAATGAGTCTTAACCAATTTTTCATCACAAAGTCTCTCTCTCTCTCTCTCTCTCTCTCTCTCTCTCTCTCTCTCTCTCTCTCTCTCTCTCTCTCTCAAGACCAAAAAGTATCAAGTCTGTTTTTCTAAATGTATTAAAAGAATGAGTCTTAACCAATTTTTCATCACAAAGTCTCTCTCTCTCTCTCTCTCTCTCTCTCTCTCTCTCTCTCTCTCTCTCTCTCTCTCTCTCTCTCTCTCTCATAAGACCAAAAGTATCAAGTCTGTTTTTCTAAATGTATTAAAAGAATGAGTCTTAACCAATTTTTCATCACAAAGTCTCTCTCTCTCTCTCTCTCTCTCTCTCTCTCTCTCTCTCTCTCTCTCATAAGACCAAAAGTATCAAGTCTGTTTTCCTAAATGTATTAAAAGAATGAGTCTTAACCAATTTTTCATCACAAAGTCTCTCTCTCTCTCTCTCTCTCTCTCTCTCTCTCTCTCTCTCTCTCTCTCTCTCTCTCTCTCTAAGACCAAAAGTATCAAGTTTGTTTTTCTAAATGTATTAAAAGAATGAGTCTTAACCAATTTTTTCATCACAAAAGTCTCTCTCTCTCTCTCTCTCTCTCTCTCTCTCTCTCTCTCTCTCTCTCTCTCTCTCTCTCTCTCTCTCTCTCATAAGACCAAAAGTATCAAGTCTGTTTTTCTAAATGTATTAAAAGAATGAGTCTTAACCAATTTTTCATCACAAAGTCTCTCTCTCTCTCTCTCTCTCTCTCTCTCTCTCTCTCTCTCTCTCTCTCTCTCTCTCTCTCTCTCTCTCTCAAGACCAAAAGTATCAAGTCTGTTTTTCTAAATGTATTAAAAGAATGAGTCTTAACCAATTTTTCATCACAAATCTCTCTCTCTCTCTCTCTCTCTCTCTCTCTCTCTCTCTCTCTCTCTGCTCTCTCTCTCTCTCTCTCTCTCTCTCTCTCTCTCTCTCTCTCTCTCTCTCTGTCCAGTAACATGTCTTTCGTATAAGTAAACCGCCACCAAAAAACTGTATTGTTCGCTCCGAAGCTTTATTGCACTGACTACGCGATAAAAAAGAAAACCTAGGGACGGGAGAGAGTTATCGTCGTGATAAGAAATGTCAACATTCACCCCCCCTTCACCTCTTACCCTCGCCCCCTTTCCTCTTTGCCCCCCCACCCACGGCCCCTACTCTTCCTAGGGTCCATATTGTAAGAGTCAACAATTTCCACCCCTGCATCCTCCCTCTCCCTACACTCCCTCGATCGTGAAGTTGCTTAGTATGATTTTTTGTTTAGTCTGGGAATTTGCTATTTCATGATTTTGTCAATCCCATGTTGAAGTTGTCACATACGGCAAACTCACAAGGTAGCTATTTCTTCCCTGTGTCAAATGCAACGGTAGAAATCGTGGGAACATGCACTAGATGTCATGCATAAGGCACCAGGCTCCCTCTAATGAGAACTTCCGACAAAAGGCAGCGTCAGGGCTGCTGATGGTCACACTTTTAGTTCGAGAAGGTCCTGTCTTTGAGTGAGGTCGTGGGTGAATAACAAAATATGAACATAAGATGGGAAAATAGCTGCGAAGAGGGGAAAATTTCCGTTTTGTGAAAGTCAGTGACGAAGACCTTCGTTACTGTGGGATTAAATAACATTCAGTTTCACGTACTGATGGCTAACAAGACATCATTGAAAGTTTCCTTTTATATAACACCGTTCGGTTGTTTTAAGTAATCAGATTGTATTGAAGTTTAATCATGCTTTGTAATGATCTCCCAATAGAAGTCGCCCGAATGCGGTCCACTGTAGGCATTACTTAAGGTTCTTTGCAATGTGCCTTCGGCCCCTAACTGCAACCCCTTTCGTTCCTTTTTACTCTACCTCCTTTCATATTCTCTTTCTTCCATCATGCCTTCCACCCTCTCCTAACTGTTGATTCATAGTGCAACTACGAGGTTTTCCTTCTGTCACACCTTTCAAACCTTTTACTGTCAATTTCCTTTTCAGCGTTGAATGACCTCATTGGTCCCAGTGCTTGGCCTTTGGCCTAAATTCTATATTCAGTTCATGGAAATTCTCAAGATTTTCCTTCTTGGTGTAGAATGTTTAGGAGAAATAACTTGCAGTTGCTTTATGAATAGTGTATTTCACCCGAGAAAAATTCTCACATGAGACATCTACATTATAAGTGACCCCAACTTTCCTATTTGTGAAGTGTGTGATATATCAGGGTGACAATAAAATCTTGGTTAAACAACTAAATCTTTGGATGTTGTACTGAAAACTTTCGGAAGGGAAAGTGAATTATCAGCGTAATCTAATGAGTCAAGATAAGCATACTGTGCTAGAAAGTATTCCCGGGTCAAGAAGCAGAAATGATATTTTGAGTTTAAATGTACGGGAAAAAATTCGTGGATTTTTTAAAGCCTGAATTGAGACTAAATATTAGCTCTTTCCCTATACTTAAAGCCATATTTATTAAATACTTTATTTACTTATGGAAGAGGAAGACTACGTGTTTGTCTCAGGTTACTGTTAGAACAGTGTAATCTCCTTTACATTATCAAGAGGCAAAACTGGTGTAGAAACAGAATGTGACAAGCTGAAATAAAAAAAATGGCTTTGAAGTAATGAAATATATATCACCCATGTAAAGTATTTATTATAAATTATACTGGAGCATATTGAAGCCATGATGTTGAACACTAAGAAGTCAGATCGTCAGATCATAAGGTACAGAACTCACTCGTGCCTTGAACCCAGTCACAGTAGAAAAATAGTGAGGTACCCAGGTCACCTTGCCTATCACAGAAGGTGTGCAATTATTGCTACCAGGTTGAAAAGGAGAGAGGCGAGGAAGAAGAAGACGAACTGGTTATATCACAGACTCCTTTTACCTCCTAAGGTGTCTAAGAGGAAGGAATCAAGCAAGAGGAACCACGATTTTCTGGCGCACCATCTGCATACAGAAAGTAAGACCAAACCCAACAGTCCCAGAAGCATTTACCGTGTGAATAGGGCCAGCGCTAGAAGACTGCTCAGAGACCAGGGCTATTTCAGCGAACGTCTGAGATATAGTGACTCATGGCAGATTTCTCCGAATGACGTTGGTGGCCAAAATAAGAAAGGTACTTGCCTTAGCAATGAACTTGAGCCAATGCCCTTAAATGAATGGAAAATTGTACTGAATAAAAAAGACCAAGAGGAAAGCAGGGACTGTTTTGATAAGCAAGAACACAAAGACACGGAGAAAAAATTGACTTGGGAACCGTTAAAGGAAGGGTTGGAGAAACAAGATTGTGACGTTAGCATTCATAATAGGGAAGATAGCTATGGAGTTAAGTGTAATGAAGATGAATTAGAACTTCTGTCTATAGAGCAACGGCAGTATATGGAATCCGAGTTTCCAAATTCTGTAACTGACCATTCTGTTTGGAACTTTCCAATTTTGCCCACAAGTGTCATTATGGCGCCACTGAAACTTGGCATGCTCTGCCATCAGAAATACCCATTTCAAAGGAAAGTGCGTAAAGATGCCTTTTCCTCATTTGAAGTTTTAGCACAGAAAATAAACCTACAACCAAGACCGGGTATCTGGAAGAAGGATAAGACAAGTTCATCCAAATATGAGTTAAAAGAGCCCAAGGTGAATGTGATTGACTTGAGCCTTTGTCTTCCACCCGTGGAAAATAATCCTCATGAAACCAACTTTTCAAATTTTTCCCCAAAAAGACGTTCAGATATTGATGATAAAAACCAAGATATGTTATTTGGTCCGGCTATAAGTTCTTTCCCGAATGACAAGGTTGTTTCATCCCACAATATAAAAGAAGACGAATATGGTGCTGGTTCTGATCCAGCACAGAATATGGGAGCAACTTCGCACAATCCGATTGTTAGAAAACTGTTAGGTTCAAATAAATGGTCCTCAAGACCACTTTCGACAAAGTCAGCGCCGGTTGGGAACAAATTTATTGGCCGGCATAACCAAATTGTAAAGAACATAGCTAAATCAAAGCAGTGGACTGGCAGACCTCAAACCTCAAACACACTCAGTGCAAATCAGTTGGATCCCAGCTCAGCAACAGCAAGATGTTGGTCTACTGAAGAAGAGGAAGAGGATGAATCTCTGTTTGCAGATGAGAAACCTAAGCCCCAGAAGAGAAAGAAAAAGAGTGGCAGAAAAAAGAAAAAGCAGCAGGAGCAAGAACGTGAACTTAGTGCTAAAACTGGTCCCCTTGAGAGTGCCACAGACCTACTCGATGATGATATTTTTGCTGAACTGTTGAAACTGTACACACCAAGAGACAGCCAGAGGAACTCGGCCACCAATAGTAAGAGCACTTTTCAGAGGAAGAAGAAGAGAAAGCGTAGCGGGTCCAAGAAGAAGGAGGATATGAGAAAGGCCCTCAGGGAAGACATTCTGGTTTCTCTGAGGCGCAACACAGCTTACTGGTTTGAGGTAACGTCTCGCCTACAGACTGTCTCAGGAAAATCAGAACCCAAAGCTGAGGAAGACATAATTGAAAATGCCCCAAGTTCAAAAGGTAAAAAGAATCTCAGGGCAGCTGTGCATAAGGCTTTTCCAAAGCTCGACAGAGGGAAGCAAGGTAGCAGCATCGATACAGCTAGCGTACCATTATCCCCAAAATTGCCACTTATTGACCAAAAGAAACCCCCGTCAAAGTTTTACAGAGCAGCTGCTGCGGTCGTCAACGCTGAGAGAAATTACTACAATTTCTTGCCGCCACTCAATGCCTCCTGGTCAGAAGCACTTGAAGATCTTTTTCCTGCGGTTGGCCAAGTAAGACCCAATATATATAGTTTTGAATCTTAAAGTATTGGATTTACATCACAATTGATATGCACCTGTTTGATTAGTCTAAGCCTGTCGGTGGAATTCATTGTTCTACAAGAACTTTATTGTGTTTAAGTGCTAGGTCACTGTAAACAGTACCTTACGTCTTTTGGCCAACCTGAAGAACTACTCAAAGTAAAGGGTGAATATTTTAGTTCCCAAAAGATGTTTGTTTTGTTTCTTGGTAGATTATTACTGTCATAATTTGTGCATTGTAAAGTGTCGGTAAAGTGTCATAGAGAAAAATGTCTTTACATGTCAACATTAAGTGGTTATTACATAATAATTCATTTCATTCGTGCTGTACTAACGTCTTTTTCAAGTTTCCAAAATATGAGTTTATAATAACTTAAGAGATCATTACCTTTACTCGAAATTACAGTATATGCGTTCTTCGGACACGTTACTGCTGAAAGAAGTAATATAACTGGTCAGCTGAATGACAAATGTTCTTTAGCTCTTTTATTATTATTATTATTATTATTATTATTATTATTATTAATTGTGAAAACAGACAAGATCTATGGGACGTCTGGTATTGGCCTATTGAGAGTTTTACCGAGTCTATACGACTTTTTCTCATTTCATTTTAGCACTTTCTTCTTCTGATTTGTCAATCTCTCTCTCTCTCTCTCTCTCTCTCTCTCTCTCTCTCTCTCTCTCTCTCTCTCTCTCTCTCTCTCTCTCTCATTCTGTAATTTTTTTAATGCACTAAACTTTGTTTGATTTGTATGCAGAGAGAAAACAATGTCAATACATATTTTGTTGATTTATTTTCAACTTGTTTGAAGAAAAGTTTTATTTTGGCACGTATAAAAAGATGGTTGACTATGTGCCGAAGTTGTATTTGTGAACGAGTCCTGATTTATAAGAGCACGGTAAATGCAGTTTTCTTTATTTAGAAAATAAAATGTACTTGGATGTAATGTTGCGTGTAAGAGATATAAATAAGAATGAAGTTTTTTTTCTTTTTAAAATACGGTTCAGTGGCTTTCATCTTCGCTGCTGCGAAACTTTGGATTTCTCTTCCTGCATCTTTTTCCCGACTTATCTTCTTGCTTTTGTTTTCCTTTCTTTTTTCTGCTTTGTCGTCCTGCTTTCTTTTATCCTGACTTCCTCTTCCTGCGTCATTTTTCCCCTGACCTAAATTCGCTTCGTGTCTGGTTAACCCCAGCTTTCATTTTCCATTTTCATTTTCTTGTTTTCTTCGGACCTTGGCTAGGTAAAGGTGTATGGCCACTAGCCCCTTTATTTTTTCCATTAAACAAATGATTCCGTCAAATAAATGAGTAAGAAGTTGAAGTATCAGTCATTATAAATCAGTCAGTCAAGCACATTCGAGTCTGGGAGCCTCAATTTCCTTCCAGTCTAATATGGATCCCGTCGCCAACACACCTATCATAAATTCCGTATTACCATCAGCACCAGAGTTTTCATTAGAATTTGGGTAGCACTATCCTTTAATAAAATCACCCCTGAATATTTCATAAAGGCTTGTACATGAGAAATTGACGCCTGTGGTTTATACGTGTGTGAGCAGCCATAACTTTGATTAGTTCACGTCTAGGTGTGAAGTTTCGCCTTTATGAGAAACTCATTGTGATTGGTGCTCGCCAATATGTACGTTAATGGTTCTTATTCGGTCCTGCGGGGATACATTTTATTATTTTTTATTCATTATTGCAGGATATATCGTATTGGTTTTCTGTTATCCCTACATGATATACATCTCCCAGCCCGAGAAGAACCCTAAAAGAGTTCAGAGGTCTGGTTAAACAAATCATTTATAACTAACTAACATGATATACATTTTCTGGATTCACATTTACTCCAGCAGGATATATCTTATTGATTTGCATAAATTTCCGTAGGATATATATATTCATCCTCATTATATCCTGCAAGATATACGTTTTAGTAGTTCTAAGTCATTCCTGAAGGATCTATCTTAATTTTTCCTCGTTGAATCCTGCAGGATATATCTGAGTCTCATCAATTCCTGTAGGATGTATCTTATTGTTCCACGTTCATTCCTACAGGATAGCGAAGACTCTGGCTTGGGTGGCGAGAAGAAGGCCGGAAAGAAGAAGTCGAAAAGAGGAGGCAAGAAGAAAGGTGAAGAGGGAGGCCTTGATGATCCTGGACAGACAGCGGTAAATATTTATTATTATTATTATTATTATTATTATTATTATTTTATTTTTTTTTTTTTTTTTTTTTTTTTTTTGTCTATCACAGTCATCCTATTCGACTGGGTGGTTTTTATAGTGTGGGGTTCCGGATTGCAGCCTGCCTCCTTAGGAGTCCATCACTTTTCTCACTATGTGCACTGTTTCTTGTAGCAAACTTTTCTGCATGAGCCCTGGAGCTACTTCGGCATCTAGTTTTTCCAGATTCCTTTTCAGGGATCAGGGGATCGTGCCTAGTGCTCCTATGATTATGGGTACAATTTCCACTGGAATATTCCATATCCTTCTTATTTCGATTTTCAGGTCTTGATACTTATTATTTTTTTCTCTTTCTTTCTCATCTACTCTGGTGTCCCATGGTATTGCCACATCAGTGAGTGATGCTTTCTTCTTGATTTTGTCAATCAACGTCACGTCTGGTCTATTGGCACGTATCACCCTATCTGTTCTGGTACCATAGTCCCAGAGGATCTTTGCCTGATCATTTTGTATCACTCCCTCAAGTTGGTGTTCGTACCACTTATTACTGCAGGCTAGCTGGTGTTTCTTGCACATGCTCCAGTGGAGGGCTTTTGCTACTGAATCATGCCTCCTTTTGTACTGGTTCTGTGCAAGCACCGGACATTCGCTTGCTATGTGGTTTATGGTTCTCGTCTTTCATATTGCACTTCCTGATATGGGTAAGATGTTATTTCCATCTATTGTTCTTTGGACGTATCTGGTTCTTAGGGCCTGATCTTGTGCCGCTGGTAGCATTCCTTCTGTTTCCTTCTTGAGTTCTCCCCTCTGTAGCCATTGTCATGCTTCATCGCTGGGCAGTTCTTTTGTCTGTCTCATGTACTGTCCATGCATTGGTTTGTTGTGCCATTCCTCTGTTCTGTTTTCATTCTCCTGTCTCTGTATATTTCTTGGTCGTCGTCTGCTTTCATTAGTCCTTCTTTCCATGCACTACTTAGCCACTCGTCTTCACTGGTTTTCAGATATTGCCATAGTGTTCTGCTCTCGATGTTGACGCAGTCCTCTGTGCCTAGTAGCCCTCTCCCCCCTTCCTTTCGTGTCATGTAGAGTCTGTCTGTATTTGCTCTTGGGTGTAGCTTTGTACATTGTCATGTGTTTTCTAGTTTTCTGGTATATGCTTCGGAGTTCAGCCTTCGTCCATTCCACTATTCCCGTGCTGTATCTGTTTACTGGTACTGCCCATGTGTTTATGACTTTCGCCAAGTTTCCGGCGTTGAGTTTTGACTTGAGTATCACCTTAAGTCTCTGCATATATTCTTTCCTGATCGTGTCCTTCACCTCCTGGTGTTTTATATCCTCTCCTTCTATTATTCCCAGGCATTTGAATCCTTTCTCATCTATGTGTTTGATGCTATTCCCGTCTGGTAGCTTTATCCCTTCAGTCTTTGTTACACTGCCTTTTTGTATGTTGACCAAGGCGCATTTTTCTATTCCAAACTCCATCCTGATGTCCCCAGATACAATCCTTACAGTCTGGGTTAGGGTATCTATTTCCTTGATACTCTTACCATAAAGCTTGATGTCGTCCATGAACATCAGATGGTTAATTCTGTTGCCTCCTTTCTTGAGTTGGTACCCAGCATCCATCTTCTGCAGTCCCTTTGTCATGGCAATCATGGCTACTACGAAGAGTAGTGGGGATAGTGAGTCGCCTTGAAAGATCCCTTTCCTGATGTTAACCTCTGGTAGTCTTATCCCAGAGCTTGTGAGTACTGTATTCCAGTTGTGCATTGTATTTTTAAGTAAGCTGATGGTATTTTCCTCTGACCCATGTATTCGCAGGCATTCTATTAGCCACGTGTATCATGTCGAAGGCTTTCTTGTAGTCAATCCATGCCTTGCTTAGGTTGGTTCTCCTTCTCTTACTATTCTTCATTACCATTTTGTCTATTAGGGGCTGGTCTTTTGTGCCCGTACACTTCCTTCTGCAGCCTTTCTGTTGGTGGGGGATGGTGTTTGTATCCTCTAGGTAGTTGTATAGCCTTTCACTGGTGATACCTGTTAGCAACTTCCACATTATTGGTAGGCAGGTGATAGGCCTGTAGTTACTTGCTATATTTCCCTTGTTCTTGTCTTTCTGTACTTAGGATTTTTTCCCTGTGGTCATCCATTTGGGCATGGTGGTTTGTGATACAATGCTGGAGTTGTTCTGCTATTCGTGGGATGATGATGATGATGATGATGATTATTATTATTATTATTATTATTATTATTATTATTATTATTAAAATGAATGGCTGTCTGGACAGGTAGCGGTAAATATATACTTATTATTATTATTATGATTATTATTACTATTATTATGATTATTATTATTATTATTATTATTTAGGTAGCAGACCCTCTTTCAAACATTTAGTGAGTGATGAATGTTATGGCTGCGTACCTGCATTGAGTTAATATAGAGTTTTCTTTCTAATGACTGATTTCTCATTTTTCAGGGTTGCTGCATCTTGCCAGTAATTAGCTAATGTTTGTCGTTCATTCTGAGAGAGAAAGGCAGTTGCGAATCAGGGTGTAATTTTATTTCTGACAAATACACTATACATCACTTAGAGGGAAACGCCAATGGTAACCGAAATCTGGTGTCAATCCTCCGTAGAGTTGTCCTTCGTCTGTAGAAAATCTTTGTTCAGGTTGTACTGTAGATTCTGGGCCACGTTTCACTCAGCCTCCGTTGAGCGTGATCACGCCGAAAAACGGGAGCAGACCTTCATGCGTGGTGAGTCTTGCTCTTTATTTATAACATGGTCAGCAGGGGGTCGAAGATATGCTGGCATCTGATTGGCTGAGGAGGAATGCGCGCCGTTGATTGGCCTCTGCCTTAACAGAGATAGTGAGTGTCCTTCAAGATATAAGAACACACCATTAAAGCCTTCGTATGAAGGGCTTTAACAACCTGCTCTTGGCAGGACACACAAAGAGCTAGACCACGTCACTGAAGTATTGTGAATAACGGATATTCAAATAAACAAGTTAATAAAGAATTTGCAAGGCACTGGATTGGTGGTACAACACCCGTGAGCAGCCACAGCCCAATCCACAAAAAAGTGTTAAGCTTTATTATAAGGCAGGAATGCACTCTAAATACCTAGAATATGAACCGACCATTAAGAAAATCACAGACGACTTCTTCATTACCGACGTCAACCCCCAGCTGGGCCTCGTCTTTGTTATCAAAACAGCTGCACAAGAAACCTGATTATGAAAAATAACTCGGCCCCACCGACGAGAGATCCTCTTAAACAGGCTAACGTGGTATACCATTTTAAATGCCCAGTTCTTGGGTGCCCCGACTCCTATATTGGTATGACCACCATGAAACTGGCATAGCAAGAGGATCTCTTGCTATGCTCAAGAAGGTGCCATAAAAATCCACATGAGAGATGCCCAACATACCAGCATCACGAGGAATGCAATAGAGGGAATGCAGAAATAATTGGAAAGGCCCCTGGCCCAAGAAGCCTATGATTGTTAGAAGCGCTCTTCATACAGCAGGAGAAGCCCTTATTGAATACCACTCAAGAGGCGTTCCTCCTGCATACCTGCATTATGCGGCCTTTTGCACACAGACCTGCGCCAGATACAACTAGAGGCGACATTCCCCTGATTCCCGACTGAGAAACACAGGATTCTGCGAGCCGCCCAGCAACCAATCAGAATATTCGCCGGGTAATACCAGATAGTAATGTCACGCGTTAGCCCTGCCACTCAGCAGGGTTGCAGAAGCGAGACCACCAACATTAAGTTTTTGGCTTGCAAGGAAATCTCGCCAGCCAGTCAACGGCGCACATTCCTCCTCAGCCAATCAGCGATCAGCATTCATTTAACCCCCTGCTGACCTTGTTGTATATAAAGAGCAGGACACACCACTGATGACAGCCTACTCCCGTCTTTCGGTTTGATCATGCTCAGCCGAATCTGAGTGAAACGAGGCATAGGATCAACACGAGCAAAGATTTTCTACAGAAGGACAACTCTAAGGAGGAAGGACCCCAGATTTCAGTTACCATTGGCGTTACTCTGTAATATATATATATATATATATATATATATATATATATATATATATATATATATATATATATATATATATATATATATATATATATATATATATATATATATATATATATTTCAGAAAAATATGGCCGCCAAATGTTAAAAGGTACAGAGTGTGATGAAAGAATTTTTGGTTGCGAGATGGTACTGGTGAAGCCGTCAGTTACAAAATCTTCGTATTCAGCAAATAGTTGATCATCTCAGCAGTAAATGTGATGAACACGCGGTATTGGCCGGGTCATATGACCAAGTCGCTATGAGCGTACAAGAGTTCGTGTGTTATAGAATCTCGATTTTGTGTCTAATTCTGCCCAAAAATTAGTTCGGTCGTTCATTAGCAGACCTAGATCGGGATCGTGAAGACATTATCTTTGAGTGTGGCGAGCTCTTAGAATTGGCAGAATAAGGTACAATCCAGACTCTTCGTTTTTCTATGTGAATTGTGGATTTATGGTCTTTTACCATATTTCAAGACATTTTTGATTTTGTTTGGGAAGTGGATGTAGCATTTTATTATTTCAATATTCTATTTTATTGTGTTCTATATTTTACCAGTATGCTATTTACTCGCATTGTAGACTTTTCATTATTATGTTTTTGCACTTATATATTTTTGGGAGTATTATCTGTGTTCATTTTTTCGACAGATGTCATGGGTGTGGTTGTGGTGAAGACTTTGTGGGCAAAACATGATGTTATCATGCTGGTGTGATCATAGAGAAAGACAGTCGCAAACCTTTGCTATGTCTAGTATTTTATGTGGGAGACTTGAGACCAGACTTTACAAAGTCTATAATGGAATATGTGAGACTTTTTGAGTTTGCAGGCTTTTAGCCATAATCAGATTTTTAGTTGGACTGAGACTAACTCTTGAGTTAGATCTTTTTCTTAATTGACAATTTCATTTATGATGCATTTTAATCTTTGCTTTGTTTATTCATTGCTTGTTGGGTTGCTTTAAATAATAAATCTATTTTTGGTCGGAAAGATTGAGTTTTCCTTATAAGACCCATTTCATTTCTTTAGTGTGGAATGAGAGAGAGAGAGAGAGAGAAATCCATGCGAGAACGAAAGAGATCTTTGTGACGTTAGCGAGAGAGAGAGAGAGAGGCGTGTGAAATACCTGCTGAGAAAGACTCACTGTTGAAGGAGAGAGAGAGAGAGAGCCGGGCTGGACCCCCCCCACCGCCTCTGAAGATAGACCAATCGGTATGCTACCTAGTGTTCTTACCAGAACATTCTTATCTGTTCCCAAACAGTTGTAACATTATACATATATATATATATATATATATATATATATATATATATATATATATATATATATATATATATATATATATATATATATATATATATAGTATTTGTCAGAAATAATATTACATCGTGATTTGCAACTGCTTTCCTGGAGCCTCGATGGCACGGTTGGTAGAAGCAGCAACCTCAGACTTCATAGAAGTCTGTGGCAAGGGTTCAATCCCCGCAGCCAACCAGTCAGAAAAGGCGGACACTTTGCTATCTGTGTAGACACCCTGGAATTACTTATGTAATCAATGGATAGGTTTGCTGAAGGCAAATGGGTGTTACAGACTAATACACACATAAACAAAGCCACTCCAAAATCTTCTAAAAACATAACAGACACCTCACACGTCTCGAACTGTCGACCCACCCGCCCAGTTCTCCTCGCTGCTGGGAGAAAGGGAGCGGGGGATTTGGTAACATGTACACGTTCGCTACCGGGGTCTAAAAGAAAAGCACGTTAAAAACGAAGAAAAAAAAACGAAGATTTGCAACTGCTTTCCTCTCCAACAATGACAGACATCGCCGAGTTACAGGTAGAATGCAGTAACCCTGAAAAATTATTTATGAGAAAGATAGAGAAAACTATATAAACTGAATGCATCTACAGCATATTATACTGTACATCTACAGCATATTATACAGCATAATAATACATATTATTATTATTATTATTATTATTATTATTATTATTATTATTATTATTATTATTATTATTATTATTATTATTATTAAAAAGAATGGCTCTCAGGATGCCATTGAGTTTTTATTGCAGTTTGTCAGTCTGTCGAATCAGTTTCTCCTTAGCAGCAGATAAATTGTACAACAGCTGTCCAAAGTTCATTTATTCCTTGATGTTTCGGTAGTTCTCACTACCATTTACAGAAAGGCGAATAGGAAGGGCTCCCCTTGCTTTCCACAGCCAACCATAAAATGCATAAAATCTCTCTGTAAGCCCGTTTACGGGTATTAATACGATGTAACTGTACCCCTTTGCTTCATTCGCATGTCTGTAATTGGTAGAACTACCAAAACGGTAAGGAATAAATGAACTTTGGACAGCTGCTACAAAGAAACTCATCTGAGAGTTTGAGAGAATGCAATGTAAACTCAACGGCATCCAGACGACCGTTTTTGATTATTATTGTGTGATTATTATTATTTATTATTATTATTATTATTATTATTATTATTATTATTATTATTATTATTATTATTATTATTATTTTGATGAGGGCTATTTTTACACATTATTTTTCAGACTGAGAACATTCATTTGTAATGCAGCAGAAGTATCTTCGAAATTATAACTGGACTTTGCATGCGCTAACATTGTTTTAACATTTTAAATATATAGTTTTTTATAGTATTTGTTACGTAGAGAAACTGAAAGAGATCTCTCCCATTTCACTGACATTGCAGCGTCATGATAGATTTACTCGTAATTGAGAACCAACACAAGTATCATAGAAACTACAGCTGTGATTTGTTTACACTCGCGCTGTCTTAAGAATATAAGTATATAGCTTTTTAAAGTATTTGTTATGTAAAGAATACGAAAGCGCTCTCACATTTCACAGACAGCGCATCGTAGTGCTTAATTAGTGTCATGAATTATTTAATCTTAACTAAGCACCAGCCGTAAACCAGATCAACTCCTGCTCCTCATCATGGAAGACTAATTTTAGGCTGTGATTTGGCGTTGGTCACCATTATAGTCATTGGAGTGATCAACACCGTCAGCTTCATCACTCGACATCTTCATTCGTACAGTAAGGCATCGGAGGGTCACTGACAGCGCAGTACTGCCTTAAAATGGAAGACTGCAGTGTCTGCAAAAATACAAAACTTTGAAAAATGGTAGATACTCCCTTGCCTTACTACTGATTTTGCAGATACTGCAAATGGTACCCCTTAAATACTCGTGGAAAGCATTGAAGAGTCATTCTGAAACTGCAGTAACTTGTGTATTAGTGTTTCACGAGCCCAATAGTTGGCTTATCTCAATTTCGAAAATTCTGCAAATACTGCAGTTTTCCATTTTAGAGCAGAGTATGCCTTGTGCGAGCCTTTGAATTTAGCTTGGTCCCCCATCAGTTTTCACAAATTCAGGCCAGTCATTTAAGAGCTCGGTGATTAAATTATGTTATGATGATAATTATGACAGCAATAGTGATTAATGATCCAACAAGGTGTCGACAGTGAGCGACAGTCGAGCGGGGTCGTCCAAGAGGTCGTCAGGAAGTCCTCATTCCTCAAAGCCAACTTCGGCCAGGTCGTCGAAATCGTCTTCTGCTCACCGTAGAATGCATGACCCCCTGTCGTACGACCCTAAGGTAATGTACTAAGCGGCTTAGTAAAACCTGTGGTGTGCTAGGAATAATTTTGAGTTTTGTAAGTGTAGTTCATTCAAAAGCCTTTGACTTGAAAAACACAAGAAAACAAATTTTCTTCCCGTCTCATTTCTTGTTAAAATGTTCAGATCTCTCCTGTGCTAAATCCAGTTTTTCTCTTTTATGCTTCTAATGTGGATGCATGAACATTTTGTATTGTTTTGTCTTACATCCATAAACAAATTTTTTAATGTCCTTTTTGTGCATATCATACTCTACGTTACTGCTGGAATAAGCATTTTGTTGCTTTCTATTTGTAAAAAAATATGTTTCATTCTGGTATTGTCTCTTTGATTGTGGATGTTCTTTTTTATCTGTCTGTCTTATCTATATACAAACACAAGGTATATATTTCCATTAGCATTCATTTTTTATTTACCCCAGCAATTTTTGGGAGACAACAACCCCCCTGAAGATGAATCAGAATTGGCCAAATTGCAAGAGGCCTTGGGAGGCGGAGGGTCAACAACACTTACGGAATCAGAGGTATTCTGGTTTCATTTACCGAGGTCACCTTCTCATCGAGCTGCTGTCTTCACACTTCCTGTCCAGATCAAAAGGCTTAGAGGTTAGTTTTGCCACTTTACTTAATTTGGATCCCCAGCGGCGCGGCAGCAGCTGCTTCATCCGTCTCCCCCAACCTGACTGTGACAGAATCCTTACAGACGCTTGAAACGTAACAGAAGCCCATGAAACTGTTGATGCATACAAGCTATATCTGTCTTTACATGGTATTCGCCCGTAGGGGGTTAGTGCCGTCAGTGCACCTCATGCGGTGTACTGTAGGCATTACTTAAAGTTCTTTGCAGCGTCTCTTCGGCCCCTAGCTTCAACTCATTTCGTTCCTTTTACTGGACCTCCGCTTGTTTCCGAGTGCAACTGCGAGGTTTTTCTCAAGTTACACCTGTAAAACTTTCCTACTTTCAATTTCCCTTTCAGTGCTGGATGACCTCACAGATCCCAGCGCTTGGCCTTTGGCCAGAATTCTATATTTTACGTGGTATTCAACATTGGTGACTGTAGCTCATCTCAAGCAACAACTGTGTTAATGATTACTCAAGTGAAGTGGACCAACCTCATCATCCACCACTGGTAAGACACCTGGAGGTAGAGAAGATGAGTTGGTATGTATACTGAGTGAAGGAGATTGTGTTGGGAGTAAAAACAGACAGCACCTTGATATTCTTATAACAATTTTCCGTGGCCTAGGACGACTGAGAGCATTATCTACGACGAAGAGGAATTGGTTGTGAAGTTTGATATACGCTTTTTTTTTTTGTCAAAAGGCCAGCCGAACTTATCCAACCATGTGGCCTGGTTGATGGATATGATGATCCACACCTACAGTGTTTTGCCAAGCCTCTTGATAAATCCTTTCGGTCCCCTTGTACTGTCTGACTGACACATTGAAAGGGGCACGAGCGTCGGCTCTACTCAGCGGCAGTTTGATCCTGGTGCAGATTTTAGTTTTCTATAAAAGAAAACTATTGTGCCGGCTTCGTCTGTCCGTCCGCACCTCTTCTGTCCGCCCTCAGATCTTATAAACTATTGAGGCTAGAGGGCTGCAAATTCGTACGTTGATCATCCACCCTCCAGTCATCAAACATACCAAATTGCAGCCCTCTAGCCTTAGTAGTTTTTATTTTATTTCAGGTTAAAAGTTAGCCATAATCGTGCTTCTGGCAATGATACAGGACAGGCCACCACCGGGCGGTGATTAAATTTTCATAGGCCGCAGCTTAGACAGCATGATATCGAGACCACCGACAGAGATCTGTTTTGGGTGGCCTTGATTATACGCCGTAGCGGCTGTACAGAAAAATCGATTGCGCTGAAGAAACTTCGGCGCATTTTTTATTTGTTTCTTCTTGGACAAATGTCTGAGGGGACTTATTAAAGAGTCCCGTTTGTCTATATGCCAAACTTGCTCAATGCTGCAGTCACTGTCACAAGTCTATTTTCAGGATTTCTGGGAACACTTGGCAGCACCCTTATGAGCACTCAAAGATTTCTGCAGTGTAGTTGAAAATTATATGTGGCTCGTTTTACTTCAAAGTCACCTTTGAGCCAACAAAATTCCTCAAATTGGAGACTAAAGATAATACCTTTATCATTATCTTGGCGGAAACTTTGGGCTGCTTCCTATTCATATCCTAACCCAGAGGAGTAGGAGCCTCTTCATATATGCTTCATGACTGCATATCCTAGACCCAAGGAGTAGTAGCTTTTTCATAAGCACTCCGTGACTGCAGTGAACATCTCTGTGATCCACTTGGCAGCCAAAGATGTTACAGTCTTCCCCACCAGCTAAAAACGGTATCATTCCTCTGAAAGGTTGGAGACAGTTGATCGGGCAAATCCAAGTGTCTTAGCGATGATATTGTGACAGCATTACTCTTGGTACCTGTACCTTTTCGTTTATAATTTTGCATCACAGTGTTCAACTTCACTTCAAGAGCAGACCACTTAGGCTCTTCTGTGGCCAAGCATCGACACCAATTTCACTCCCACTGTGCTTGGCAAACATTTTCTCCTTGGCACAAAAACAATTAAGTACAGCCACACAGTGACTCTTGTTCAATTAAAATATCACCAATTAATCACTCAGTAATCTCTTCATAAATCACTAGTAGTTTCCTATTGTTCATTTGAAGATTTATAACACAATCCATCGTCTATTGTTGTAGGTATGGCTGACAGTTTATCATAAGTATGATACCCGAGATTTGATTAGGTCCCATACATGCCTGAATTTTACGTAAATAATTCTCCGTCCTCCCCTTTAGCCAAACAGCGTTTCCCACGAAGCTTGTATTTTAAAAAGTTTGATTAAACATTAGGGTTCATTATCGTGAATTAATTATACTTTAGAGTTCGTTATGGCGATTTTTTTTATGAAAGTCAAAAGGATTCAATTAGATAATCGTATAGAGGAAAATGTGTAAGCCAAAAAGTCCTAAGTAAAACGAGGTTGTGCTTAGAGCTGAATACACCGTCAAAGCATAGTTTGCTTTTAGAGTGGAACTGGTTTTCATGAATTAATTTTTTATATTCACTGCCATAAGTTCACACCCCTTTCTTCGTGGGATAATTATTTGTTATCTTAGGTATTCATTCATTACAGCCTTCTTAGGGTGTTTTAAGATTTCCTATGTTTTCT
>NC_089766.1:17336007-17398507 GCF_040412425.1 Macrobrachium rosenbergii | reverse complement strand
CTAACCTCGTGTAAGTTCGAAGTATGACTGTATATATATATATATATATATGTATATATATATATATATATATATATATATATATATATATATATATATATATATATATATATATATATATATATATATATATATATATATATATATATACATATATATATATATATATATGTATATATATATATATATATATATATATATATATATATATATATATATATTGTAATATATGCATATATATATATATAGAGCCTCTATGGCCAGGTCGGTTAGAGCAGCAGCTCAGACTTCTTAGAGGTCTGTGTCGCGGGTTCAAATCCACAGCCGACCGGTCAGAGAGGCGGACACTTTGCTATCCGTGTAGACACCCCGAGATTATGTATGTAATCAATGGATAGGTTTGCTGAAAGCAACTTGGTGTTACAGACTAATCCACACAAACAAAGCCACTCCAACATCTTCTAAAAACATAACAGACACCTCACACGTTTCGACTGTTGACCTAACCGTGCAGTGACTTCTTGCTGCTGGGAGAAAGGGCGCTGGTGACTGGGAGAAAGGGCGCTGGTGACTGGTACATTACATGTACATACAACACCGGGGTCTAAGTGATGACAGGCAGGGTAGCCGATCGAGATTACAGTCTACGCCAAAGCCAAATCAGAGTCCTTCAAAAAGAAGCATCGTGCTTACCCCATACAAATGGGAAAACAAGCACGTTATAAGAAGAAGAAGATATGCATATATATTTCTATATATATATGTATATATATATATATATATATATATATATATATATATATATATATATATATATATATATATATATATATATATATATGTAGAATCTACTGGTCACTTTTACCAGACACATATGTAATTCTAATAGCAACAATGCCCTCTTAACTTCTCGAACTCTTCGCGCTTTTTTGGATATGCTTGTAACTACGAAGCCGAACGTATCCAAACGAAAGAAATTGAAGAGCAAGTGAACAAATATCAGCAAGGAAGATTTAACCCAATTCCATATATGTAATATATGTATATAAATATTTATATACATAAATATTGTAATATATTCATATATATTATACTTATATAATATATTTATATACATATATATTGTAATATATGCATATATATATTTATATTTATATAATATACATATATATACATATACATATACATGCATATACACATACATATATATACATATACATACTGTATATATATATATATATACACATATACAACTATATATACATATACTTATGTACATATATAGTTATATACATATGTATACATACATATACAGACATTATATATATATATATATATATATATATATATATATATATATTACATACATATATATATATATATATATATATATATATATATATATATATATATATATATATATAATCATAAAGCTACAAACGTCCTTTAATATCAATTCACTCTACAGTCGAAATAATATATTTTCATATATGTTACCGAAATGGCATTTTTAAGTTGATAATAAGTCACCGTCCCGTGGGATCGAACCAGCGACGGACGAGGAATCAGGACTACAGTGACGCTCTAACGAAATCGGCCACAAGGTTTCGTTAGAGCGTCACTGTAGTCCTGATTCCTCGTCCGTCGCTGGTTCGATCCTGGGACGGTGGACTTATTATCAACTTAAAAATTCCTTCGGTAACATATATGAAAATATATTATTTCCGAGGTAGAGTGAATTGATATTAAAGGACGTTTGTAGCTTTTAACATTGTATATGAATCACGGTGATGTGATAAATAGTCATATATATATATATATATATATATATATATATATATATATATATATATATATATATATATATATATATATATATATATGTATATATATATATATATATATATATATATATATATATATATATATATATATATATATATATTACATGCATACATATATATATATATATATATATATATATATATATATATATATATATATATATATATATATATATATATATATATATATATATATATATATATATATATATATATATATATATGTTACATGCATACATATATATATATATATATATATATATATATATATATATATATATATATATATATATATATATATATATATATATATATATAAATATATATATATATATATATATATATATATATATATATATATATATATATATATATATATATATATATATATATATATATATATATATATATATATATTATATATTACATACATACATACATATATATATATATATATATATATATATATATATATATATATATTACATACATACATACATATGTATATATATATATATATATATGTGTGTGTGTATACACTTATTGAATTAATCATTATTGTTGATTAACCGTTCGTTTCAAATGACTCATATACCATCTGTTCACGTCTTTTAAAGACCCCCTCCCATACCTTCATTGATCCTTCAATTTATTAATCTAGATTGATCAGTGGATTGACAGAAGGATCAGTCGTAGTGAATGGAATTAATCAGAGGTGTGCCGATGCATTAGCTTGCCGTGTAGCAGTGAGTTGTTGGAATAAAGTCCAGTAGCCTAGTCTCAGGAACCTTCTCATTTGCCAGAATATGAAGAAAAACCATTAGTTTCATCAGGTGTTCTCCAAAGTTAAAGTCACGATAGGTGAGATAACAGTCAGTGTGCAAATATTAACAGAGAGTGATACAAATACCAAAAGTCAGAATATTATAATATATTTACAACACAATAAAGATAGAAATGACTGCGGAACCACTACAGATACATCAATATATGAATAGCATTCACACAATAAACTATGAATACAATAACATTAATTTGAGCAAAACACCCACACCATTAATTAAAGAAACCAAAAAATATACATCCTCAAAAATAAGGGGGTCCCGAAAGAAAGGAGAAAATAACGGCCAGAATGAAGCTTAACAATGAACAAAACTAAGACGCCCTAACAAATACAAATTGGCCACTAAAAGTTTTAATCTCCACAAGAATCCTTATACGAGAAATTGCCTGTTGATCCAATGGGACGTAACAACGAGAAACTGCCTGTTGATCCAGTGGGATGTAACTACGAGAAACTGCCTGTTGATCCAATGGGACGTAACTACGAGAAACTGCCTGTTGATCCAGTGGGACGTAACAACGAGAAACTGCCTGTTGATCCAGTGGGACGTAACAAACGCCTGAAACCTGCCTGTTGATCCAGTGGGACGTAACAACAAAAACTGCCTGTTGATCCAGTGGGACGTAACTACGAGAAACTGCCTGTTGATCCAATGGGACGTAACTAATGGGACGAGAAACTGCCTGTTGATCCAGTGGGGCGTAACTATAATGGGATAAACTGCCTGTTGATCCAATGGGACGTAACTACGAGAAACTACAACTGTTGATCCAATGGGATGTAACTAAGAGAAACTTGATACAATGCCTGTTGATCCAATGGGACGTAACTACGAGAAACTGCCTGTTGATCCAATGGGACGTAACATACGAGAAACTATATGTTGATCCAATGGGAAACTACGCCTGCCTGTTGATCCAATGGGACGTAACTACGAAAATCAGACTGCCTGTTGATCCAATGGGACGTAACTACGAGAAACTGCCTGTTGATCCAATGGGACGTAACTACGAGAAACTGCCTGTTGATCCAATGGGGACGTAACTTGATCCATGGGACCACCGCCTGTTGATCCAAGTGGGACGTAATCAACGAGAAACTGCCTGTTGATCCAATGGGACGTAACTACGAGAAACTGCCTGTTGATCCAATGGGACGTAACTAACCAGAAACTGCCTGTTGATCCAATGGGACGTAACTACGAGAAACTGCCTGTTGATCCAATGGGACGTAACTACGAGAAACTGCCTGTTGATCCAATGGGACGTAACTACGAGAAACTGCCTGTTGATCCAGTGGGGCGTAACTACGAGAAACTGCCTGTTGATCCAATGGGACGTAACTACGAGAAACTGCCTGTTGATCCAATGGGACGTAACTACGAGAAACTGCCTGTTGATCCAATGGGACGTAACTACGAGAAACTGCCTGTTGATCCAATGGGACGTAACTACGAGAAACTGCCTGTTGATCCAATGGGACGTAACTACGAGAAACTGCCTGTTGATCCAATGGGGCGTAACTACGAGAAACTGCCTGTTGATCCAGTGGGACGTAACTACGAGAAACTGCCTGTTGATCCAATGGGACGTAACTACGAGAAACTGCCTGTTGATCCAATGGGATGTAACTATAGAGAAAACTGCCTGTTGATCCAATGGGACGTAACTACGAGAAACTGCCTGTTGATCCAATGGGACGTAACTACGAGAAACTGCCTGTTGATCCAATGGGACGTAACTACGAGAAACTGCCTGTTGATCCAATGGGACGTAACTACGAGAAACTGCCTGTTGATCCAATGGGACGTAACTACGAGAAACTGCCTGTTGATCCAATGGGACGTAACTACGAGAAACTGCCTGTTGATCCAGTGGGACGACGAACAAACGAGAAACTGCCTGTTGATCCAATGGGACGTAACTACGAGAAACTGCCTGTTGATCCAATGGGACGTAACTACGAGAAACTGCCTGTTGATCCAATGGGACGTAACTACGAGAAACTGCCTGTTGATCCAATGGGACGTAACTACGAGAAACTGCCTGTTGATCCAATGGGACGTAACTACGAGAAACTGCCTGTTGATCCAATGGGACGTAACAACGAGAAACTGCCTGTTGATCCAGCGGGACGTAACTACGAGAAACTGCCTGTTGATCCAATGGGACGTAACTACGAGAAACTGCCTGTTGATCCAATGGGACGTAACTACGAGAAACTGCCTGTTGATCCAATGGGACGTAACTACGAGAAACTGCCTGTTGATCCAGTGGGACGTAACTACGAGAAACTTTTGTTGATCCAGTGGGACGTAACTACGAGAAACTGCCTGTTGATCCAGTGGGACGTAACAACGAGAAACTGCCTGTTGATCCAGTGGGACGTAACTACGAGAAACTGCCTGTTGATCCAATGGGACGTAACTACGAGAAACTGCCTGTTGATCCAGTGGGACGTAACTACGAGAAACTGCCTGTTGATCCAATGGGACGTAACTACGAGAAACTGCCTGTTGATCCAATGGGATGTAACTAAGAGAAACTGCCTGTTGATCCAATGGGACGTAACTACGAGAAACTGCCTGTTGATCCAATGGGACGTAACTACGAGAAACTGCCTGTTGATCCAATGGGACGAACTCACGGAAACTGCCTGTTGATCCAATGGGACGTAACTACGAGAAACTGCCTGTTGATCCAATGGGACGTAACTACGAGAAACTGCCTGTTGATCCAATGGGACGTAACTACGAGAAACTGCCTGTTGATCCAGTGGGACGTAACTACGAGAAACTGCCTGTTGATCCAATGGGACGTAACTACGAGAAACTGCCTGTTGATCCAATGGGACGTAACTACGAGAAACTGCCTGTTGATCCAATGGGACGTAACTACGAGAAACTGCCTGTTGATCCAATGGGACGTAACTACGAGAAACTGCCTGTTGATCCAATGGGACGTAACTACGAGAAACTGCCTGTTGATCCAGTGGGACGTAACTACGAGAAACTGCCTGTTGATCCAATGGGACGTAACTACGAGAAACTGCCTGTTGATCCAGTGGGACGTAACTACGAGAAACTGCCTGTTGATCCAATGGGACGTGACTACGAGAAACTGCCTGTTGATCCAGTGGGACGTAACTACGAGAAACTGCCTGTTGATCCAATGGGACGTAACTACAAGAAACTGCCTGTTGATCCAATGGGACGTAACAACGAGAAACTGCCTGTTGATCCAGCGGGACGTAACTACGAGAAACTGCCTGTTGATCCAATGGGACGTGACTACGAGAAACTGCCTGTTGATCCAGCGGGACGTAACTACGAGAAACTGCCTGTTGATCCAATGGGACGTAACTACGAGAAACTGCCTGTTGATCCAGTGGGACGTAACTACGAGAAACTGCCTGTTGATCAATGGGACGTAACTACGAGAAACTGCCTGTTGATCCAGTGGGACGTAACTACGAGAAACTGCCTGTTGATCCAGTGGGACGTAACTACGAGAAACTGCCTGTTGATCCAATGGGACGTAACTTCACGAAAACTGCCTGTTGATCCAATGGGGCGTAACTACGAGAAACTGCCTGTTGATCCAATGGGACGTAACTACGAGAAACTGCCTGTTGATCCAATGGGACGTAACTCACGAGAAACTGCCTGTTGATCCAATGGGACGTAACTACGAGAAACTGCCTGTTGATCCAATGGGACGTAACTACGAGAAACTGCCTGTTGATCCAATGGGACGCAACTACGAGAAACTGCCTGTTGATCCAGTGGGACGTAACTACGAGAAACTGCCTGTTGATCCAATGGGACGAACTACGAGAAACTGCCTGTTGATCCAATGGGACGTAACTCACGAGAAACTGCCTGTTGATCCAATGGGACGTAACTACGAGAAACTGCCTGTTGATCCAATGGGACGTAACTACGAGAAACTGCCTGTTGATCCAATGGGACATAACTACGAGAAACTGCCTGTTGATCCAATTGGATGTAACAACGAGAAACTGCCTGTTGATCCAATGGGACGTAACTACGTGAAACTGCCTGTTGATCCAGTGGGACGTAACTACAAGAAACTGCCTGTTGATCCAATGGGACGTAACTACGAGAAACTGCCTGTTGATCCAATAGGACGTAACTACGAGAAACTGCCTGTTGATCCAATGGGACGTAACTACGAGAAACTGCCTGTTGATCCAATGGGACGTAACTACGAGAAACTGCCTGTTGATCCAATGGGACGTAACTACGAGAAACTGCCTGTTGATCCAATGGGGCGTAACGGAGAAAGGCAAGGCGGAAAGGGGTCCCCCGTAACACTCCAGATTGCTGAATGTGAGTCAAAGAAGCCTGAAGGTATTCCCCACTATACTTTAAAGCCTGCAGTCTAAAGGCCCGACCTCCACACGAAAGGTCCACGACTCCCCAACGTCACCAAAATTAAGTAAAAGACGTACACCTGCTCACAGCGAGATTCCCCAGGCAGATACAGGCCAAAGGCTACAGCAAGATGAGGCAGCAGCGTTGCAACTGGATATCACTGCGAGGGTAAAGCGAATATTTGCAGGAGATAGGGGCAAACTTGCTGTAATCCAAAATGTCGTATCAACACGAAGGCCAGAACTACAGTTGACTGCTCAACTAGGACACAGGGACTTCCGAGTAGACCTCGGATTTCTCCAAGGAAACCAAAAATAGGACTCTGAGAAAAAACAGGCCAAGGATCAAAACAGGAGTGGAAACTCAAAATAACTTGGAGGAAGAAAACTTAAAACCCTGGTGGTGATCCTAAAATAAATAAGAAAATAGGGTTAACTAAAATAAAAAAAGAACAAAGTTCTAACACCCAGTAGTTGTTAACATCCTTCTATCTTTCACACTTTACACATACATATACATATATATGTATGTATGTACACTATATATATATATATATATATATATATATATATATATATATATATATATATATATATATATATGTATATATATATGTATATATATATATACATATACATACATACATATATATATATATATATATATATATATATATATATATATATATATATATATATATATATATATATATATATAGTGTATGTATATAAAGCACTACAGGAGTAAGGAATGGAAACAAAAACCAAAGCACTGCAAATGAGAGAATAATGGACACATTCACGTACTTTTATCCTGATAGGGTGACAGGCGGACCCGTTTCACTTATATCTCTAGTAATTTTCCTTACCATATTCTTTATCAGTCCATTTTTTGCAAGCACATGTAGATGTATTGCTTCCTAACCAGTTTCTTTGTCGTTAGCTCTCGAGTAGATTTGTATACTGAGAAACAATACTTTTAATAGTGTATGTTTACCAACACCAGTTTACAAGCGTTGTGCCTCTAGATTTGTGCGTGTTTATCATCCATGTTTACATGTACTGAGTTTTTTTTTTCTGTAATGCGCAAAATAACGATTTTTTTTTTTTTACTGGCATGCAGTCGACCCCTTTTTCATGAAAGTTTCTGTGTGTGCGCGCGCGCGCGCGCGCGCGTGTGTGTGTGTGTGTGTGTGTGTGTGTGTGTGTGTGTGTGTGTGTAAGTCTGCTCCCGTCCCATCCATATAAGTAGCAATTATTTCATTACCCACCAAAGTCATCCCCCAGTGGGTAGCGATAGTGCTTGCATTGGTGCATGCACCATGACTTTCTCATTTTTAGTTCACAAAGTATTGCTTTTATTGGTTTCAACTATGTACAGGATTTAGTAAAAACGGAAAAATGGATATCATATGTATATTTTGTTTTACATGATTTATATATTTGTTATATAGGATGACACATACAGGGATAATTAACTAACAATTTAAAAAAGTGTAATATTATAATACTAAACTCTATTTCCGTTAAGTCTATTTTTTCTGATCTGAAGAAATTGTAGCCATCGACTCACAATATATGAAAATTTTTTCTTGCACAGTTTGGGACTAATTATTCAGTATTTTGAAAGTTTTTGGGAATTCAATAAATTTTAAGCATTGCCTTGCGGTTCTTCTTAAGCTGTTTTCAGTCCTGTCACGTTTCATCTGTTTTTTTCTTTTTTCGTTATCTCTTTATTTCATTCACTCTTTCCATTTGTATGTGTAATGAATGACAGATTGATATCGTACTACCATTTCTGCTTAAGTTCGAGTTAGGCACCTGAGATTAATATATCGTAACTATTATAAATCATAATTAATTGCACTTCATTATGAATAATTAATTGTATACTGTATACTTTTATTTACGAGTATATAAAATTATTGAAAACTAAATATCTACTTATATATTATGTTTTATATATATATATATATATATATATATATATATATATATATATATATATATATATATATATATATATATATATATATATATATATATATATATATATATATATATAATTATAAATATATATATATATATATATATATATATATATATATATATATATATATATATATATATATATATATATATATATATATATATATATATATATATATATATATATATATATATATATATATATATAAGAGAGAGAGAGAGAGAGAGAGAGAGTCTGCCACTTGAGGCCAAACCCTACCACGTCCAAGAGGATGAAAAATCTTAGGTCTAAATCCGTTACAAGTTAAAGGCTGTTCCCAAGGAATGTGGACGGTCATTTGGGGGATTCAGGAAGCTTAGAGAATTCCAAAGACTAGCAACAAAGGGAAAGAAACGTCAGCCGAACTTAGCATCAAGCTTTTCGTATTCGGAAATGCCTTATGATAACGCATCGAAACTCTTATAGGTACTTTTAGGTTAGGTGACTAGATCATTAAAATGCATTAATTTTGATTCACATAGTTGTAATTTCAAGGTTGAATTTTTTTTTTGCAAGTTCATAGGATATGTTTGTTGTACAGAGAGAATCATGAAGTGTCATTTTCGTTTGCGAATATGGCGGTTTCTTGTAGAAGTGAAAGCTGTTTAATATACATATAATTGAACATGATAGCTGCACAAGAAGAAGGTTGGACTCTAACTTTTAATTTTGATTCTTATCCTTTATGTAACGAAGTTAAAGGTGTCTTGAAGTACTGAGTGTCCATCTTAAGCTGCGCTTATATCATTGAGTGAACTAGTGACCATGTGACCTTGAAATTGAAGGTATCTGTGTTAAACTGCATTTTTATCGATTTACATTGGCATTAAAGGTGTCAGTCTTAAACTGTAATGGTATCCATTGAGATACACATCTTAGATGCTTTTTTTTTTTTTTTTTTTTTTTTTTTTTGCATTGGCGGAAATGTCGATGGTTGATTTGGAAGCGAAGTACCCATATCGAGTGCCAGTCCACAGCTCTACCGACTCACCCAACGACCCATATCGTAAACATGATTCGTATACAATTAGGAAGCATAGAAGGCTTTCACTACAAAAGGGACAGAACCGATTGAGTGAGTTCGTCTTTCATATTTGGCTCGATCCATGCACTGGCACTCAAGGTCCTCGACGTATGCAACAACTAGGTCATAAGCGCCTTTGTCGGATGTTACTGAAAGTGTTGTATTGGTCAGTTCCTCTTTGTAGACCCCGCAGAAGGAATTGGGGTCTTGGCAGGGCGTAAGGCTGTTGTAGCAGCGATTCACCTGAAGTGGCGGTCCTCTGAAAGTCCCGGAAATACTCAGTCCAAGATGTTTGTTGATGTAATTCCTCAAGTCCATCCAGGTTACGTATGTTGGCCTCGGACTTCTGCACTGATCAGATATTCCTGGAAATATCGGGAAAAAATATTGAAAATAGGATATTTTATCACCGTCATAGTCTTTTTTTTTTTTTTTTTTTTGCCCCTGTTTGACAACTGAACTATAACAACAATAATTCAGTCTTCAGCACTCAAGGATATCTGTTTTACAAACTAGTGAAAGATCTTTGCTACAGAGGTATTTGTTGTTTTGAATACTTAATAAAAATATTTTCATTAATGGGGCTTGATCCTTGTCGTTGACTTTTCTTTTTTTATGTGTTCTTCAGTATAACATTTCTTCATGTCGTTAATTTCTTTGTCTTCGAGCTGAAAACAGCACAAAGAGATGAGCTGTATGTTTTTCTAATATATCCGAACCATTTTGTTTTGAAATGTGTTAGTGAGTTGACAGATTGATGTTTAAAGTCAGGTTCCTGGTGAAATATTATATTTTCCAGTTGCAGTCTGTGTTCTTCTTGATTATTACTATTACATTGTGGTTCCCCATATGATGTAAATAAGAGAGAGAGAGAGAGAGAGAGAGAGAGAGAGAGAGAGAGAGAGAGAGAGAGAGAGAGAGAGAGAGAGAGCATATTAATACACTGACGAAAGGAACAAGGAAGATAAAAAACGAAAAAAAAGATATATCCTTGGGCAAAGTGTTATTGATGAGTTAATATATAATTGATTAACGGGTGCACCTGTTCAGTTTAGACTGCCATAGGACTTCCTCGAAGGATCTGCTCCTAGATGGAAACTGTAAATTCAAGCAAGGCTAAGTTGGAGAGGTTGGATTCACAGGGCGACACGGATATAAGGGAAGTTGGAAAAATGTCAGTCTAAGGAAGATTTGTGGACAAGTATTGTACGCGACCTCTTTAGGTCTGGATACATTCCTCTGCATTTTTAACGATAAGAAGAAGCCAGAAAAAATATTCTTTAGACATAACATTAGCACGAGAAATATTGAAAGGGAGGCCCTTTGTTTTGGTTCATTTCCTCGGGAAATATTTAGCTCAACTTCAGTCTAAGAAATTTGGTGTTTACTGAAAGTCAGTGAAGACAAAGAACCACAGATCAAACCTTCATGACATCTGATAGTTTTTACGAAAGTATATAGTAGTTTTGTTTATCAGTTTTGATGAAATTTGAATATTCTTTACCTGCATTCACCGTCAGCGCTGTCGCTGTAATAACCAGAATGGAGACCCATCGATTAGCGTGATTCATGATCATTCTGCAAAGGAACAAGCGTGATGAGTATTACGAGTATTGCCACAGCCATGACCAGCAAGTCTGAAGGTTTTGTTATCACGTCCTGGAACCTGCTAGTATGAAATATGATACCCTGATGGCTGATAGGTTACCAGGGCATGATAATGAACCTTCATACTATCAAGTTCAATAGGTTTAAAATCTGTGAGCCTTGCTAACTCACTAGTTTTCGTTTACTACTTACAAATAAAACAGACATCCCCGTATATACAGGCTTAATCTCTACAGTAATATTACAGTTAATGTAATGAAAACTGGATGAAAACTCTGCAAAAGGTTTGGAGGAATAGAAAAGCATCGTGGGAGCAGAAGTTGAATGCGCGAGGCCATGTTGAGCGAACTCTCCTTTTAGTATACAAAGCATGAACGCTAATTATAAGTGAAAAATAAAGGGAAGAAGCAGAGCTTTTCCTCCTGTTATACTTTTCAAACCTTTTATTATCAATTTCCTTTTCAGCGCTGAATGGCCTTTGGCCTAAATTCTATGTTCAGTTCAATTCAGTTCAGTTCATTGTTTCAGTTTGATCATTTCAGTAAGGAGCAAACTTCTCAACTCTTTTGAAAGGCATGCGGCTTTGATAGCGCGTTGGTGGCGGCTGAAGTCAGGGTCTATTTATGAACTCAGGTCGCGCCTTGACGTCAGGTCAACGACAGACTTCGGATGGGTATTTTAGCATATGTTCGCCACTGAGCACTTGGTTTCACAGAGAAGCACGATAACCCAATCAAAAGCCAGAGCAGCTTCTTTGTATTAATGTTCTTTAGGCAAAGTCCTTATGACGTCAATGCCTTATTTTGCTAGTCGCCGGTAACATTGAATATCGCTGTACTTATTATGTAATGGTGTCTTTAAACTAAAACAGCAAAAGCAACTAAATAGATTTAGCTGTATCTCACCTGAGAAAACGGTGTTAGCCAAAATAAAAAAAAAATTAAAAATGGGGTTTTGAAAGCTTTCTAGACTTCTGTGAAAAATAACACTTCACTGGGAACAGAATAATATGGAAGTAACGGTAAAAGAGAACAATGACATATGACATAAGGAATAAGAAAGGCTTGATACGGAACGTTAGTAGACAATGACATAAAGAGAAAGTGGCATAAAATTGAAAAAGTAAGCCACAAAACTATTCGTGCTGAATTCGAACTGGTTTTCTTTTCAGTAATAACTGTGTAAGAGAAAAGTTTGACACATACATACATACATTGTATATTGTATATATATATATATATATATATATATATATATATATATATATATATATATATATATATATGATATATATTATATCACATTATATATATATATATATATATATATATATATATATTATTGATATACAAGCATTAAGCTCCAAGCGTCCTTTAATATCCAATTTGCTCAACCTCGGAAATAATATATTTTCATATATGTTACTCGAAGTGGAATTTTTTTAGTTGATAATAAGTTCGTCGTCTCGTGGGCTCGAACCATGGAAGAAAAGAACTCGGGACTACAGTGACGCGATTTTAACCACACGGCCAATGAGTGAGGTATAAGTAGATACCGACTCCCACCTACAAATCCCCGTCGAACTCAGGTCTGTATTTAGAATCGATATCAACCCACCTCTGCCATGCTAACCATGTAGTGCGTTTGTCGCACACAGCCATATTATGGATGAATTTTTATCACATCACCGTGATTCATATACAAGCATTAAGCTACAAACGTTCTTTAATATCCAATTCGCTCTACCTCGGAAATAATATACTTTCATATATGTTACCCGAAGGGGAATTTTTTAGTTGATAATAAGTTCGTCGTCTTGTAGGCTCGAACCACGGAAGACAAGAACTCAGGACTACAGAGACGCGATTTTAACCACACGGCCAACAAGTGAGGTATAAGTAGATACCAACTCCCACCTACAAATCCCCGTCGAACTCAGGTCTTTGTATTTAGAATCAATATCAACCCACCACCTCTGCCATGCTAACCATGTAGTGCGTTTGTCACACGCAGCCATATTATGAATGAATTTTTATCACATCACCGTGATTCATATACAAGCATTAAGCTCCAAGCGTCCTTTAATGTCCAATTCGCTCTACCTCGGAAATAATATATTTTCATATGTTACCCGAAGGGGAATTTTTTAGTTGATAATAAGTTCGTCGTCTCGTGGGCTCGAACCACAGAAGACAAGGACTCAGGACTGCAGAGACGCGATTTTAACCACACGGCCAACAAGTGAGGTATAAGTAGATACCAACTCCCACTTACAAATCCCCGTTGAACTCAGGTCTTTGTATTTATTTCCGAGGTAGAGCGAATTGGCTATTAAAGGACGGTTGTAGCTTTATGCTTACATATATATATATATATATATATATATATATATATATATATATATATATATATATATATATATATATACAGTATGTACAGTCGGCCAAAGAAAAATTGGCGCAGTTTCTTTATTCATCGTTTGGTATGGAAATATTGCCATATGCAGGTGCCATATTATTTGCTTTTCAATCGTGACAGCCTCAGAAGCAATTGGAATTTGGCTTTGCTTCTGCTCGAGTCTTGACGATGACCCAACGTATCGTACAGTACTGGTGTGTCGTCGTTCGTCACCTACAGCCGATAAATAATAATGAAGCCTGTCAATATTCTTTAATAGCAAAGTGTAATTCAACTAATTTTGTCCTTTGATCAATGAAATAATTGGCATGGCACATTTAGTTGGCCTAAATTTGATTTCCGATCCTGACACCTGATTACCTACAGTAGGTCTATTTTCAGCAGTATCTGTCTCGGATGCGTCATGTGAATGAATGTTTAAATCGACATTATCTATATTAATCTGCTTTATTTGATCATTCCCGTTATTCTTTTTTATTGACAAAGTTCTCCTTTGTTCTTATCCTTTTCATTAGTGCTTAACATAATTTACTCAGACCTAGCTATCTCATGTCAAAAAGCAACATAAGAAATCAGACAAAAACAATTTAGTCTTTCTTCAATTCCTCGCATGTCATCTTGTTTCATTCGCACAAGGTGGAAAGCTGTGGGAGTCAAAGCTGAAGAATACATTAGGACAAAAGAATTACTTTCATAAAAGCATTCTTGGGTTAATCTTGATGCAGATATTCATTTCTCCTAAACAGAAATTAATTAGAATCAGTTTCACACGTATGCCTAGACCTACTGCCGTGAGCATATTATACGTAGCTGAAAGGTTAGAAAATGTGAAAGGTAATTTTCTTATTTAAGTCTATCTCCGATATTGACAATAAAAACTAAATTATATATATGTATATATATATATATATATATATATATATATATATATATATATATACATATACATATACATACTGTATATATACACATATGGAAAAAAGTAGAAATCCATGAAGTTGTAATGCAGTCAAATAAGGAGTAAAGCTAACAAACAAATGAAAATAAACATATCCATATTAGTAGGTGAGGTAAATATATATATATATATATATATATATATATATATATATATATATATATATATATATATATATATATATATATATATAGATAGAGAGAGAGAGAGAGAGATGAATTAAGTAGGAATTGTCCTAACATAGGCCTATAAGTATGTATAGATTCACATGAATAAGAAAATGTTAGAGTAGTAAATGAGCAGAAATGAAGTCAGATACAAAATAACACTGTTAAACTAAGGAGAATAAAATTATAAAATTGGTCACATTATACGAAAAGGCAGCGTAACTCATTAAAACTTTGTATAGGATCCTCGTGCATCTAGCACGCATCTTATCCTATTTGGCATTGATGGAACAAGGACTTCGCAAGTGTTTGCTGCCCCCTCTTTGGCCCTAAGTTTTCCCAAATATCTATTGCATGCTTTATAAGGTTCTCTTTGGTGTAAGCACGATTAACACCCCATTGTTGGGTCATGTAGGCCCATAAGTTTGCTATTGGGTTCAGATCTGCAGACTTGGCAGGCCAGTCAGTTCGAACCACGTCTGGATTCTGCTGGAACCATTGCTTTACAACCTCTGCATTGTGGACCGCAAAATTGTCTATGGCGATATATACTGGCATGGGATACGGCAATAATAGTTTACGAACTGAGGGTACTAAAATGTCCTGTAAAATTTCGATACACTGATTGGTGTTCAGAAACGGTTATCGATGGCAATTAGCCCTCCCAGTCCACTGGCAGCCATCCATCCCCATGACCCAGCTGATATTATGCCACTACGCCTTGAAGTCGCGATGTTATTTTCAGCATATCTCTCCACAGAAAATATTATTTCAAATGACAGACAATTCAATATGAGAGTAGTTAGTCATAAAAAAAGAGAGAACAGTAGGCCTACAACTTTACAGACATTTTCTTCCATTTTTATATATGTTACAACACAGACCTATCTTATGAATTATACTCTATAAATGAAAATTATAATGTTTCCTAATAGCCTATTGGCATGCATTGAAATTATATCTCAAGACAACTATATGAAGATAAATGTGCAGTATAATCCCCATTAAACAGATAATTCCTGTATGAATAGTCAAATACATATAGTTATTGATCAGTTCTCAGCTTTAGGTCTAGGATATATATACAGTAATAAAGACAAAATAACAAAAGTTTCTTTTTTCATTTTGCAACTATTTATTATTTTCACTTTATAGTCGAATTGCATTAGTTTTTATATATAACGTAATGCACTCAAGTATATACTACATATCAGTTTATAATAGGAATAAACAGGTCCCATCCTTTTTTCTTTATGCGGTTGCGTTAGCAACGGTTTCCTTGTCGGAATCCTGTGATGCATTCCTGCCCCTTGCAACCTATTCCGCACAGTCTGCACACGTATTTGCAGTCCAAGCTGCTGTTTCACAGCAGCTGCTGTCATCTGGGGCTGTTCTTTGGCAGCTGCAACTATCATTATGGTCTAGCTCTTTTCTGGGGCTTCGAGGAGTTCCACTCTAGGCCAATTTTTCACACATATTTTTTTTTATCTTTGATAGCATTTTGTGAGTTTCCATTGTTTTCTGTAAAATTTAACAAATGAAATCGTTCAACTACTGTCAACTTTATATTGAAATGATAACATAAGGACTATGTTTATACGATACTGCTAGTGATAGCTGTCTCCTATTGTTGCCGAAACGTGCAAATGTGGCCTCTTCCGATGTGGAAGTTTTGATGCAAGACTGGGGTACTCATTTTACGGTCTGCCAAACCAAGTGTGGAAAAAAATGTTCAAACTCTTTTTAGGGGTTTACTGTGGCCAGATATATTAGTTTCTTATATTTTATGATTCATTGTCCTATATTCTCGGCCATTTGCATATTTATATATCTTTTCATATAAAAATTACTGAATAAAAAGCCATCAAAGAGTGGCTGTTTGCGCCGAATCATGAAGCAGCAGAAGTTGATCGAGCCAGGAATGTCTGATGAGTGACACGTCGAATGCAGACGACATCAGAATTACAGCAGCTTTAGGGATCCATCTAATTATGGTAGCTTAACTTTATTTAAATTTGTTTTAGTACATCACAACCTGCTGAACCATTAGTACTCACACCACCCCCAGAATACCCATTCCAGTCGACAGTGGTGGACATGCTAAAGTTGGAGGGCCATATGTACATGGCCTGATGCAGACAGGCTCACAGTGGCTGGAAGTGGCACACTTCCCACATGGCACAACGTCATCAAGAATTATATCAGTCTTGAGGACATACTCCACAAGATGGGGAGCACCAGAGCTAATCTCGACAGATGGGGGCACAAACCTCATTAGTGAAGAGACCACATCATTCTTCAGAAAATGGGGGTTTACGGTACGCCTGTCGTCAGCCCATTACCCCCAGTCTAATGGAAGGGCCGAAGCAGCAGTCAAGACTGCCAAGAGGATCATCAGGTCTAACATAGGCAAAGGAGGTGGCCTCGATTGCAACAAGGCATCCCTGGCAATTCTTCAGTACCTCAATACACCCCCTAAGGGGTTTGACAAGTCCCCAGCACAGCTCGCTATCGGCAGGCAGCTCAGAGATGGAGTGCCAACACCCAGACAGCATTACAAGGTGGAGAGACACTGGGATGAGATAATTCAGCGGAGGGAGCTACGAATGGCAGAGTCCCAAGAGGAGACCCCACCATATACTGGTACCAGGGAGCTTCTACCCCTGGTTGTAGGCTGCAGGGTAAGAGTGCAGGATCCTGTAACCAAAACCTGGGACCGATCTGGGTTGGTAGTGGAGTCTAAGGGCCACCGACAGTATCTCATTAGGCTGGATGGAAGCGGTCGGGTGTCACTTAGAAACAGGAAGCACCTGAAAGTGTTAAAACGGCAACCCCCAACGTCCTCAGCCATTCCCCCAAGCCTGGAACCTGCTCCACCTCGTCCAAAAAGGCGCACAGTGCAACCCTCATGGATGGGCGAGTATGTCATGGGTGATATCGAGCGTTAACCCATGCTTGTGCTTGTGTCACCTTGTACAGTTACATTTTGTTGTCCCTCATGCTCATTTTATCTTTTTTTTTCAGTAAGCTGAACTGAATAGACATTCTGTTGTGCAAACATATTTTATGCATGTACTATATATTGTTGCCATGCATGTCCTTGTATGTTGTGACACTCAGTGTTAACCATTGCTTTTGTCCTATGGGATCTTCCTTTTACAGCTTTCTTTGTCTATATATATGCATTTAATACATGTTTACTTATTATTTTCATTTAATATTTTGCTATTCTGCCATGCCATAATCTTAGGGGGGGGATGTATGGTAAACAACGAGGTACCCAGTCCTGAGTCTTCCTGGATGCTAATGTGTACCTTTTCCAGTACCTGCTATAACTATCAGATTAAGTTTTATGGTACGCTAGCATCACCTATATTGAATGGTCTTTTCATGTACCCTCTCCCTTTGTTGTGGTACTTTTGAAATGCCTTTCCAGGAACCACAAATTTGTGGTTTAATCTCCACAGGATTTGCTTGGTGCTTCTGTGGTTGGTTACCTAGTCATAGATTCTGCCCTTTTTTACATTTATTTGACATAAAGCTAAATAGATAATTGCCAGTTTTAACCATTTTCCAGAGCCTTTTCTGAAGCACTTGTTAAAGTAATTTCATAGCATGCCCAAAAGAGCTTATTCCTCTTTTCAAATTTTACTTTGCAGTAATTATTGTCCTCCATTATGAATTGATATTGTCCAACTCTTTCTTTCTAGCTGTCTGGTCTTATCTCTTCCTTTACCAGGCTTTCATTCTGGTTATTCTTTATCAGGCTTTCATTCTGGTTATTCTTTATCAGGTTATTCTTTTATCAGGCTTTCATTATGGTTATTCTTTATCAGGCTTATTCTTTATTAGGCTTTCATTCTGGTTTTTATGTCGTACACAAGTAAAAATTTCATAACTTGTGTGACATATTGTTGTTCCCTTTTTACCTGCGTATTTCTTCTAAGTCGACGAAGCAGCCGTCCACAGCGTCTCTTCTGTAGTCGGCCGCTTACGAGTCTGTTATTTCGAAGGGAATCAGATTAGATGTAATTATGTCTCTCAGAAAGGCGTAATGGAGACGAATGGGTAGCTTCTTACTTTAATGATGAAAGTTAACTACATATTCAACAAGTACAATTACGGTCACAGTTACTATTTGAAATCACTCTTGCTAGTCAAAGTTCAGTTTAAGTCTGGTTGGGACCACGAAAGCTAGGGGAATCTGCGTCTTCTCGTTTGGGTGACTAGGGACTTGAATGCTTTTCTTCTGGCTTCTCTGGAACCCCTGGTTCTTCTTGTTACCTTCCATCTCCTCCTTTGCAGTTCCTCATTGGAAGATTTTATCTGTAAGGCCTCACCTCGAACAGCTTGATTGGGAAGGACAGAGGTGGGTGTTGTTAAAATCTCTCCTTAGATTTGATTGGAAATGACCCCAGGAGGAGGTGTAAATGCTTTCTGCCTCTTTATATTCTCCTGTAATAAATCATGATCTTGCTTAGAAACCGCTGGACCAATTTTGGCCAAACTGTTCGTGTGAACTGGTATGAATTGCTTAATATCTCATTTGCATAAATTTCAATGTACTTTTGCTGTTTAATTGTTATTGATTATTAAGGGATTTGAATATTATATTATTATTATTACTATCTCTCTCTCTCTCTCTATTTCTCTGTAATGTTTCTCTCTCTTCAGAATATCTCTCAGATTTCCTGAATGTTTCGTCTTCAGAATATGAGAGAGAGAGAGAGAGAGAGAGAGAGAGAGAGAGAGAGAGTTATACGTATAAGAAATCTACTGGCCACTCTCACAAGAGTTGTGTAAATGCAGCATTCACATGAAGTGAAATGTTAAGATCTCGATTCCCCCGTCCTTTTTGGGATCTGTTTTCCTCTGGTGACTTTGATATCCGAATTTGGGGATGAAATGACCAACCGCTCCTTCCTTCCAAGCCGTTAATGGAGCTAGGGTTGGTAGGGACTAGGGAGAGCTGCTCAGTGCTATGCCGCCACTACAAAGGTGGATCAGAAATACAGCACTTATATGTATACTCGTATATATATATATATATATATATATATATATATATATATATATATATATATATATATATATATATATATATATATATATATATATATATATATATATATATATATATATATATATATATATATATATATATATATATATATATATATATATATGTGTGTGTTATGCTTAATGTGGATAATTGCCTAATGTGAACATTAAGTAAGCAATTTGCACAGTGTTTACAAACTGTCGACATTAGGAAAAAAAATGCCTGATGTTCACATTATGCAGCTCAATTTTGCCTGATGTGAATAAGACTGCTTAAACATTGCCTAATGTTCACATTGTGCATATTGTTGAAGATTATGTCAACATATATTACATATTAAGGTCGATTTAGAGACAGTTTTAGAAATTGCAATTCATTAGAATAAACAAACAAAATCAATAAAAGATCAATAAAAGTTCGAGTCGAGTCCAGTCAAATTTAATGTTTGCATGCTCTGCCAGGGTGACAGCTCGAGTTGCATTTAAGTCTCTTTCTTACGCAGCTGCGTCGTCCTGATATACATTGACTTGTACATTGACACTTAGTGTATCCTTGTCCACCAGTGGCCCTTGCTGTTGCTGTTCTAATTGATAGGCAGACTTCAGGAACCTCTTCCGCTTTTATCGGGGGCTGTTCGATTGCACTTAGGTCAGCAGCTGTAAATTTTGGTCCTAGAATTCCCTCCCGGCAACATACAGTATATAGCCCATCTTCTTCCTTCAGGACAACCACAAACGTATATCTGGGATCTGTTGGACCACGATCCACATCCGGGACCCTCAGCGTAGCACACCGACCAATGGACAATGGCCCCAAGCAGGTGTTTGCCTCGTCTTGTCATCCGTGCTGCTGCTGCATTAGATTGTCTTTGTTCAGCCAAAGCAGGGATCTTTTGGAAAGTTGGAACTGCTGCTTCTGCCTGTGCCTGTGCCCCTGCTTCTGCCTCGCTTACCTTGTCCACAACGACTCTTAATGATAGGAACCCAAAGCTTGGAACAACACTCTTTGAATTAACACTTCAGCGACCATGGTTCTGTTATGCGGTGCAGTTTTTCTTTGTATTGCGTTGCACCACATATGAATGACTCCGTCTCTGTCTGTTGACTTTCACTTGATAGTAACGCAGGGGACTCGGTAAGTTAGGTTGAAATTGTCTATTGATACTTTCTAGTTTTCAGGAGGGGGTAAGAATTCACCGGGCACGGTTTTTCATAAGTTTTATTCTAACACTAACTATTTCACACGGCCAGCCACACTGGACTTAGAAATTTCTTGATGTTAAGAGAGGAGCGAGTGACACAATCCTACCCAATTTGGTTTTCAAGTAACTCTCGCTAAAAATTGATCAGAATGAACTCTGGACCTATGGTGAACAAAACTCCGCCTCCTTGAGGACGTCTACTTTACTCTTAATGGTTCAATCTTAACTCCCACTTTTGGCAAGGACAAATCAGGTCAATTTTGCTGACCTTTTCACTTCTTAGTCTATCCTCTAACTCCTCCTTCCTTTCCCACATCTTGGAGGTTTGTTATGGTTACACTTCAATTTACTTGGTATCATGGCTCATCACTTTAAATTATAAACATCGTCTCTCTCTCTCTCTCTCTTTCTCTCTCTCTCTTTCATAATCCCGATCAGTGAATCTCATACTTATTCACTGCATAACATCACTCGGTCACCTACCTGCATTGACTACAATGCAAGTAGATAACCATCTCAACTTGACTATAGTCAATTACTTCAATTTTAATAATTTCTGTCAACAAGTAATAAATGCAAACAAGACTTAAGTATGAATTTATATATCAAATACCCAAACTAAATGCAGAAAATTATGGCAAAGTAAATATATCAAATGCCTATTACTCTCTGGTTATCAATCATAAAATGTTCAAGTGCAAGTCAATGGTAAACGCTATCACTCTCTAGGAAGGATTCTGTCCATCATGTCCTTGATTATGGTAAGCTTATTCAGTATCAATTTCCTGACAATTATAAAAGAAATAAAAGCAAACAGTACCAAAAGAATGACATTTATGAATGACATAATAGGAGAAATCTCGGTCTTATATGTATGAAAGAAAGTATGAACCTCTTCTAGCTTTGTGAATGTCTCCAATTCCAGTTCTGAAAGTTGAAATTCGTTAATAACTGCAAACTGATGTACACTTTTACTGAAATTCAAACTGTATGTCGTGAAGACTGTAGGTTTGTAACACAAATTATGTAAAATGACCAGTTCACAAGCAGATGAAAATGAGTGTACGTTAATGAAAACTACTTCTGTTTTGTTTGACTTACAGTCAATCTTAGCATTCAATCTGTTTGCTGAGAACACAAAAATTTCATCATCAATGATTTGAGCCTTGAAAGTTTCTGTAAACGGTATATATTTACAATGGTTCTTACCATTCTTGTTGTTTACAAGATCATCTAGGCAATGAAGAGCATTCAAGGGTTCATAGAAATTCACAATGTTACAAACATATACACCATCATTAAGCATGACACATTCCCTGAATTTATGTTCGGGAATTTCAGTCACTAGGAACGAATCATGCTGCAAGGCAAAGTGTCGAACTGTTCCTTCTAGTACAATGGACTTATTATCTACTACCATTGGGAATGGATAGACTGACATCAATGAGTTGACGTCTGGATTGTTGAAAGGGATCACTAGTATGATTTGATTGGCTACCACTTTCACTGTGATCAGGCCATAATAGTCCACTATATTTTCTACTAGTGGCTTCAAGTGATTGTTCACAACACATTTCTGAATAATGGCTTCAATTTCACTAGGGGTTATCAGAAAAGGCGACAGCAGGTTTTTTACCTGCCATCATGATTGCATTGAGTAATTCCTTGTATTCCAGAAGGAAATTACTTGTTTCTATGAGCAGTTGCTCCATCATTTCTGTTTGATGGATTCTAGCAATTTCTGATGAAACATTACGGAGGGCACTATTCACAAATTCTTTCAGCACTGTGATCATTTTCTGATTTTGATTGACATTTCCTATTACTTTATTATAGACAGTGCCCTGCTCAGAAGCCCAATTTTCAAGTTGAGCCACTCTTTCCTTTAGCCTTTCAACATTACCATCGGTCGCCACTCCAAAGAGATTGTGTAAAGCGACACCTATAAAGGGTATGAGTGATCGCTTTACTACTTTCCTTGGCATAACACTATCGATGTCCCTCTGCAACTTGGAGAGCATGTCGTACAAATTTCTATCTTGGACACTTTGTAATCCTGCCTGTATCTGATTGCTCAGCTGGACTAACTGCTCTCTCTGATCGATAATGGAGTCCGTCTGGATCTTAACAATGGCTAGGTCCTGTATCATCTTTACCTTGCCATGCTCCTTGATGATGGCTCCCTTCCTTAGTTGTACGAGTGAGTTCACAATTTGACTCACTGCCAACCACCATACAATCCATTTGCTGAAATAATGTTATTAAGCAGTAAAAATCTTATCGACTACATTTGTTTACCATTGCACTTGCCATTACCTTCTTCTCAAATTATACCTTGGGGTCATTGAAGATTCTATTTTATTATCTATCTTATCTTTATTGGACAAATCCTTTAACTGGGTAGACGACCAAGGTTCTGAATGAACTACTTTAATGTGGTTCCAATGTACAATGGATTCTTTCAAGGTAATTTCATGCATTAACTTGAATTTATTCAACTTCAAAACTTCTAAAACTCTATATGGACCTCGAAATTTTGGTGATACTTTAATATTAGGTCCTTCAAGAACATGATTGAGTACATAAACTTGTTGTCCTACCTTTAACGAGGGTATGGTGGATCTGTTATTGTAATACTTACAAGATTTTTTATGTAACTCCTTTAATCTAGCCCTGGTGACTTTAACGGTCTCGTACGTACGTCTTGTCTTCCAAGCAATATAGTCCTCGTAGTTGTACGTACGTCTGGGTGGTGCGGCATCATCCAAAAGTGAATTTGGCATTCTCTTTTGGTAGCCATACAATAGGAAATGAGGAGTTTCTCCTATTGATTCATTTACTGTGTTGTTTAGAGTAAATTGTATGTCTTCGAGAGTCAAGTCCCAGTCTTCAGTGCTAGGGGTTACCAATGTTTTCAGAACATCCTTTATCTTGCGATTTGTTCTTTCTACTGCTCCATTTGAGCTTGGCTTATATGCTGTTATTTGACATTTCTGTATTTCATAAAAGTCACACAAATTCGTTAGAATGTCACTAGTAAATTCAGCAGCATTGTCTGAGAGCAAAACTTGAGGACATGAATGTCTGGTTATAATTCTAGACTTAAAGGCTTCTGCCACCGTTGATGCTTCTCTGTTTCTAGTTGGAACAATTTCTACGTATCTGGTCAAATAGTCAATGAAAACTAAAATCTGTTTATTTCCTCTGATGGTGTTCGGGAATGGACCTAAGAAATCCATTGTGACTACTTGAAAAGGATTTAATTCTGAAGGATACATTTCCAGAGGAGCCTTAACGTTGACATTCCCCTATGTATATTACATAGGGTACAATTCTGAACAAATCGAGTAGCATCTTCACTACATCGAGGCCAAAAATAGTTTCTAGTGATTGTTCTACATGTTTTCTTAATTCCAGGATGTCCTGATAACTTGTATGAATGGGTTAGTTCTAAAACGTCTTGTATTAGTGTATTAGGAATGTACAAACGTGAACAAGCATTTGGTTCGTCTGAAGTCTTGTACAATAACCCATCTATCAATTGAAACTCTGAATTTTTCTCACCTTGCAAGAGGTTACCTATTACTTCCCTTATTCTAGAATCCTTTTGTTGTTCCTGACGAACTTTGTCTAAATCTAAGTCTGTGATTTGACAACTGAAGGCGAAATTACGAGTGGTAATTTGTTTCTCGTTCTCTTCTTGTGATCTAGATAAGGCGTCAGCTAATGTGTTATATCTACCAGGTATGTATCTAAACTCTGGGGCAAATTCTAATACGCTAACGAACCATCTATTGAACTTCATATTATTGGTAAAAGCCCTTTTCTTGAAAAGATCACAAATGGGTTTATGATCTGTAAGAACATTAATTTTATGTCCTAGCAAAATGTGTCTAAATTTCTGTAATCCCCAGACTAATGCCAAACATTCCCTTTCTGTTGTACTGTAATTTCTTTCAGCTGCATTCAAAACTCTACTGGCATAGTATACAGTCCTCATCCTTGTTTTATCCTTTTGCATCAAGACGGCACCTAGTCCTGTACTTGAAGCATCACAGGCTAAGTAGAATTCCTTCTCGAAGTCTGGATAAACTAGGATAGGATCTGTTATCAACATATCCTTTAGTGTTTTGAACGCTGCTTCCTGTTCATCTTTCCACTCATAGCTAGCATCTTTCCTAGTTAACTCAGTTAATGGTTTTGCTATGGTAGCAAATCCCTTTATGAAAGGTCGATAATATCCTACCATACCTAGGAATCTTCTTAGTGCCTTCAAATTTCTTGGGGCTGGATAGTCCACAATAGCCTTAATCTTTCCTTCTTGCATTTTCAAACCATGTTCACTGATAACATGTCCTAGATATTCTAGAGATTTCTTCAGAAACTGACATTTCTTAATTTTTACCTTTAAACCGGCCTTTCTGAGCCTATCTAATACTAATTCTATTGTCTTGAAATGACTCTCTACATCCTTACTAGCAATTATTACATCATCAAGATAAACCGATACGTCTTCAACATCTCCCAAGATTTGCAGCATTAAACGTACAAACGTTAAAGGAGCTGAAGTAAGACCAAACGGCATTACCTCAAATTGCAAATGTTCTTTGTGAGTACTGAATGCCGTGAGATGCTTGGATTCTTCATCGAGAGGAACTTGCCAATATCCACTCAGTAAATCGAGGCTAGAAAAACCTTGGCACCTCCTAATTGAGCTAACATGTCATTAATGACTGGCATTGGCATTCGATCAGGGACGGTGTGGGAATTCAATTTACGGTAATCAATTACCATCCTCCATGTACCGTCTTTCTTTGGAACTAGCAGTAAAGGTGAATTATAAGGTGACTTAGAAGGAATTACGACTCCATCTTCCTTCATCTCTTCAACCATCTCGTCTACAATGGGTCTTTGACTTATTGGAAGTTTGTAGTTAGGTATATAAAAAGGTCTAGCACCATCTTCTATGACTATTTTGTGCTGCAGGACATGTGTCCTTCCTAACTTATCTCCTGTTACTGCTACAACACTCCTATATTTCTCTAATATCTGTATTAACCTGTCCCTACAATGAGGAAAATCTGTATTATTTACTTCCCCTTCTAATTTAACTCTTGTGTCAGCTACAGAGACAAATGCTTTTTCACTTAGGGTTAGTAGAGGGTTAGTAATCACAATTCCCTTACAGAATTCTATGCCGGCATGCAATTCTAGTCTCTTGTCAGAATAATTATACACATAAGTCGTACAATTTCCACCATTAAGTCTTACTAGGGAATTGTCCATTTTCACAAAGTCTGGTAAGTCTTCATTAACTAATAACACATCTGTATCACCTAGGTTTTTATCTGTTACAATTCTAAGACAAACCTTTGTCAGACCTTGTGGATGCAGTATAACGCTATTGTTTAATTTGAGTTTTACAAGATTATCATCGGCAGTACTAACTAAGCAGATCTCTTCTGCATTCTGTGCATCGGCAGTGTAACAGACATCAGTATCATCTGAACTTTCATCTTGTGGTATCACAGAACCTATCTCTGTCATTTTTAGGTTGCCTAACAGCAACACCTCATTGAGATACTTCTCTTCCGTATCTTCTCTTATTATTAAGTGACTACAATCTATTAGCGTGTCAGGATCGTCAGGTTGGGAAAAAGAACTAAGTTCTTCGGAGGTATCTACTTGTCGTGCACTTGAGTTATCAGGTTCATACCTGCTATCTGAGAATTCCTCCTGAGTGGCTTCTAGGCTTTTAAAAGTAGTTTGTCTATCTTCTCCTATTTCTTCTATCATTGAATTTCTACTCACTGTCCTACCCGGGTTAGCATTAAATTCTATTTCTATCTGTTGGATGTCTACTTCTTCAGATGAGGCTGTCTCAGGTAAAGTGATCAAGTTTATCTGAAACTGTTCCTCTTCTTCAAGAGAGCAAACATTTCCTCTATCAATTTCCTTGATAGTTACTCTTCCATTGCTACAATCTAGTGTAATTCCACATCTTTTCATAGCCTGGAAGGAAAATAGAGCTTGAGCTGGAAAATATTTCTCTTCCAACACCACAAACTCTTCCCTGTATTTCTTATTTAGAATTTCTATCTCTAAATTGACATTGCCTATAGCCCTTATTTGCTTTCCAGCGATCCCCTTTATGGTCCTATAGGATTCTCTCATTTGGGAAAGCTCACAACCTATATGTTTTGTTAAAGTGCCTTTATCTATGATACTTACAGTACTGCCTGTATCCAACAATATGGAACTCAGTACACCTTCTAAGTGTACTTGTATGATAGGCAACTCTTCCTGACACGTATTAAAATTCTTTACAGAAAACACTATTTCATTACTTCGAGTAATGTCTGTTGGGGACACATCCTTATTCACTGTCACTATTTCTCTCTGTAAGGATGGACCTTTCTGCTGCACCCTCTGTGATTGTCACTGAGAATCCCCTGATTTGGGTTACTGGGGAGGTATTTTGGATTATTAGGCTGAGTACTTTGGTTATTTTGAGACCCTGAGAATTTCCCTGTTTGTTGTACCAACAGTTTTGGATCAAATGTCCTGTCTTATTGCAATTCGAACACCATTTGTTTCTTCTACAATTCTGTGTTGTATGGTTGTTATAACCACAATTTCCACAACTTTGTCTCTGCCTATTGAACTGTGGCCTATTATTCCCTGAATTTTGGCCTTGACTAGCTCCCCTCTGTCCAGGAGTCCTGTTATTTCCACTGTTATTTCCATTAGTTCCAGTGGTATTCCCATTGTTACCTCTATTTGGCGGCCTACCTTGATTGTTTCTATTTGATTGATTAAATCTCCTATTGTTGTTCCCACCATTTCTATCAAACGAATTTCTATTTCCCTGATACCTAGACCTAGCTTGCCCTGATTGGTTTCTATTGGACTGATTGCTATTATTTCTTGGGTTTCCACTAGCTACGGTTCCCGTAAAATCTGCACTACTACTTGATGAATTCTGTTTTACTTTCCTTTCTATGTACATCAAGGTTTGTACAATTCCATCATTTGGCTTCCTATCACAGTACTTCTTTAAGGCTACTCTTTCTTCCTTACCCAAAGCATCGTAGATTGGTCCTAAGGACATATATCTAAGTACCTTGGATATACTAGCTAAATCTGTTTCATCATCATCAAATTCATCCTTCCTTCCAACAACAATTCCTACAGCTTTCATATCTGTCGTCACTCTATCTATAGCTTCTTCTACTCTAGTGGCTAAAACTAAGTGATTACCCTCATATTTCTGATGATGGAAAGTTCCTATGTTATACCATGGATCTTTCTGTGCTTCTGGTTGCCAAAATTGTAAGCACTGTTTCTTGAATTCGTTAAACAGAGTAATATTCCTAAAAAGTACTGAATGAAGAACTGTATGTGCATCACCATGTTCCATACTAACATACAAGAGTGCTTCATCTATTTTCTTTCTCTCATCTGTGATACCAGCAGCTGAAATTCTGCTTTCTGTGTCTGCTATCCATCGATTTACACCATATTCTTCTAATCTACTTTTATCTACATTACTTGGGTCTACCGTTCCACAAAATCTAGTGGCTTGGGTTATTACGGTGGCTTGCGCCATGTTGGGATTTCTAGGTACAATGGAAGTTATTGGGTTAGTGGTTACAACTGAAGGGTTAGGCGCACTCGTAAACTAAGTGGGGACCTTGACTACGAGAACGTCTGGGTCTAATATTACTAGGATCAATTGGTCTAGAAAGTCGTTCAGGTACAGGTCTTAGGTTATATGGAGTCTGGTCTTCGCTTCTTGTCTGTTGCAGTCGGGAGATAACTTCGTCCAAAGTGTTATTCATATTAATTCATAAAATATTCAATGATTCCAAGAATGAAAAATTGAAAAAAAAATTAATTTGAGAATCAGGTACTTACTTCAATTGCATGTTTGCTGAGTTGACTGTATCCCTCTATACAAAAAAATTCAAATTTTTCCTAACTCATTCCTTCATAGGACTCTCTCACAATCTGAAAAAGTCTGATATTAGTATTTATGTACACAATTGTTTGGGTTCCACTGCAAAATGCTGCGCCAAGTGTTTAACAATAAAATTTATTATGATAGAATTATTTAAACAGAATTGTCTCTATCACCAGGTGAACGAAAATTTCTATTTCGTAAAAAAAAATTACTAAACATGAAAGAAAAAATTATTTCCTTCGTACAACAATAAGGAAATATTATTCAGAATATTATTCAAAAGAAAAATAATTTACTTAAATTATTTATGTTAAAAAAATCATTTGCGCACTGCAGGGAAAAATAATTATATAAAAATTTCACGCACACAAAAAAAAATTTAATTCACAGAGAAAAAAAAATTCTCTTGATAATTCCCCGATACTAGGAATGAATGTTTACTATTCAATTAGCTTCGTGTCGCCTTGCACTTGAAGATCGCGCTGATTGCACTTGAGCGCAATTTGTCGTTAGCATCCAGCGATAATTCGGCACAGCTCGGCCGACTTGCAGTCCGTACTTGCTGAATTTGGCGAAGAAAAAATTTGGAATCCTTCCAAATTGTTGATTGAAGGCGTCACTTCCCTTTCGAGAGTCGGTTATCAACGCGTTGACTTCTAAACTTTATCGCCGTTCCGAATTCTTCACTCTCTTTCGTCGCCGTCTTCCGCTCATCATTCGTCCGCCGTCGTCGTCACTGCTCTGCTACCGCTACTTTTCGCTAAGTCTCCTTTTAGCGACCAAAAATTTTGGGAATTTCGTGTATTTAAGTCCGTAGACGATAGAAAAGTTCACTGAACTGACGTAGATATTAGCGACTTTCATACGTCCGCCAACACAGTTTGTTTTGGTCTTCTCCGCTTCTGCGATCGGCGTAGTATAGGGCGAGTTGCTGATTCTTTCTTTCGTAAATTTCGTTTTCTTATAAAAATCACCGCTGTTCTATGCCGTGATTATTACTATTATTCTTATTATGTTCATATATAATTATTAAACTGAATTTCTGGTTGATCTTATGCGAATGTTCGGAAGTTTCAAACTAGGCAGAGATTTACCGCTGTCAATTTTTCATTCCGATCGACGCAAAAAGATTCACTGCTTCTTGGAATATTTCGTTCTGCTTCGTTTCCCTTCTGCTACAGTGTTGATGTTGTATTGGTGTTTCTAGTGCTGAAGACCGTCTTGAGATTATTTGCGCTGTTAAATTGAGAGTTAGTTTTAGCGCCGTCACTGCTCACTCTCTGTAAATTTCTCTAGGGCCGTGAACTTTAATGTTTTTCAAATGTGCGCTGGGCGAAATCCTCCGAAACTGCCACCAAATTATTTTGTTATGCGGTGCAGTTTTTCTTTGTATTGCGTTGCACCACATATGAATGACTCCGTCTCTGTCTGTTGACTTTCACTTGATAGTAACGCAGGGGACTCGGTAAGTTAGGTTGAAATTGTCTATTGATACTTTCTAGTTTTCAGGAGGGGGTAAGAATTCACCGGGCACGGTTTTTCATAAGTTTTATTCTAACACTAACTATTTTTACACGGCCAGCCACACTGGACACGGCCAGCCACACTGGACTTAGAAATTTCTTGATGTTAAGAGAGGAGCGAGTGACACAATCCTACCCAATTTGGTTTTCAAGTAACTCTGGCTAAAAATTGATCAGAATGAACTCTGGACCTATGTTGAATAAAACTCCGCCTCCTTGAGGACGTCTACTTTACTCTTAATGGTTCAATCTTAACTCCCACTTTTGGCAAGGACAAATCAGGTCAATTTTGCTGACCTTTTTACTTCATTAGTCTATCCTCTAACTCCTCCTTCCTTTCCCACATCTTGGAGGTTTGTTATGGTTACACTTCAATTTACTTGGTATCATGGCTCATCACTTTAAACACGTCTCTCAAATTTTCTCTCTCTCTCTCTCTCTTTTTCATAATCCCGATCAGTGAATCTCATACTTATTCACTGCATTATTGTCCGCGAAATGTAAACAGTTTTGACATATTCTGCAACTTCTGAATAAAAAGGCAAACAGTGATTTTTTCCAATGAGATACGCACTGAATAATTGTAAAACTAAATTATTTTATTTCTCAAAAGATAGAGCAGGAGAACGTTTTTCATGACAGTTTATATGAACGTTTCAAGACTAAGCCATCTTCTGTCTCATAAAGTGTTTTCTGAGAGCTGAATGGTGCATCATGAATTTCATTTTCTAAAATATGATTTCCATCAAAGGAGAATCGAGGGACCTCATTGTTTTATTTACATCTTTCTGTCCAAGCCAATTATTCCTGATAAATTTCAACAAAAGTACTGATACGCCAAAAAAGGGGTGTGTTACTCTGAAATGGGTGGTAATGCACTATAGACGGTTGTGGAGGACTGACAAAAGAGGACATTGCTTTCCCATTGATAACATTGTTATCAGGGACTTAGGCCCCTCCTTTGCTTTCAAGAAGAACTTGATGCATAGGATGCTGAAGGCTGGTACATGGCTTCGCCAAACGACCCTCACATCCTTCTGTCTGCAGGACGTTGCCCATACGTCCTTGGACACTTTTTCCTTGGGTCTGGGGTGGCTGCTCATTTTGCAGAGTTGCTCGTCCCTGGCACTTTCGGGCCGGTTTTATAATTCCCCTTACAATTGGGAATAACACACCAATAGTGTATTTCGATAGCACACACAGAACTGGTCTTTCAGTATACATTAAAGCCGAATTCACGATTAGATAACACAAATATAGCTCAAAATACACAGCGATGTGACCTCTATTGGCCGACCTTAACGTGCACTAACCCTACCCATAGAGCAAACACCTCAATATCTACCAAGACCTACATAGTGCAGCAGATTGCTGTAAAAATCGTTCAGATAGTGAAACAAGCATGAAATTTGGCACAAACATTCCTAAGACTACGCTCTCTTAGAAAGGGCGCTGGCCACCTGAAAATCCAAGATGGCGGCTATTTTTCAAAATGGCCGCCATCTATGTTGAGATTCACTGGTTTGGGAGCATCTATTGGATGGAATATGCCAGTTTTTTTTTTTTAAACCTCGACTTTTTAGGTTATAAAAATGTTCCATACCACACATTTTATTGAAAACCCTTACTAAATGAATTGTAACCAAGATGGCGGACAAAATGGTTGCCATAAAAGTTTTTTTTATCCACAGCGCTAGCAGAACAGAGACCAACTGTTTTTATTTAATGGTATATTCATGTGATCAGACAGTTTAACTAATATGCTATTTTCAACTGAAATAGTAATGGTATGGTCACATACAACATTGTGTCTAAGACTGTAACCATAAAAAGAAAAGAAGAGAAATACGGACTAAACAACCAATCTATGTATAGGTCTCTCAACCTACACCTTTTGAAAAATTGAGGATAAGAAGGTAGGCATAGCATGACACGTTGGATGCTCAAGCTAGATTATCTACTGAAGAGAGGGCAATATTTATCTAGACTTCACATTTGCAAGTGCACAGAGCTGTGCAGGGAAGACCAAGCTTGTAGCACTTGCACCTTTCCCGACAGCCTGCTTTGCATCCACATTTGGTAAGCTGTTGGCAACTCTTGGCTAAGGGCGAGTTGGTTGTCCAGAGGACTTGCCATGCTTCACCAGACTTTTGCCATCCCCACTCAGCAGGGTTCTCTGGCTGTGGCTGACACTGGGTGGCCTGCCCCCACACACAACCAGCCTGGTGACGCAGCACGCTTGGTGTGTTGGAGGAGAGCTCCCTGGTTGGTGGAATGGCCTCATATGCCCTTTGTTTTCTGGCAAACATATCAAGTCTAGCCTCATCCACAGTGCCAGCAGTGCTGGATCTTTCATACATAAGTATGACAAACCTCTCCAGGACCTTCAGGTCACTCTCTTCCACTCTGAGAGGGTAGTGACTCAGTTTGGAGAACACAGTGGAGGCCTCTGAAAGATGTTCCATGTCTGCCAGGCGGTCTTCTTGCCCTTGCTCCGGAAGGCTGACACTGTATCACAGCCTGTGAACGCATGGAAGAAGAGCATGCCATTCACCTTCTCCTGGCCCAGAGAGTTGCACAGGTCATGCACAGCAATCCAGCGCAGGCTCTGGCCTTGGCCAAATGCCACCCATAGCTTCTCTAGCCCTAGATTGTGGAGAGTGGAGAAAGCACTGACTGCAACGACAAGAACATCTGTGTCATTTGCTTTAACCGTGATGGTCTTGGCTCCATGTTCTGTGGCATATTTGGCATGGAGAAAGATGCGGGTGTCAGCTTCCTCATGAGAGCACTTTTCCAGTCCCTGAAGACTAGCCTCATGAGTGCTGAGGACAGCAGACCCTTTCGTGGCAATGACAACATTTGTGGCAGACATCTGGGCAACTTTGTCTGCCAGGAACTGGAACAACTCTGTCTTGTTGGCATCGTGTCTTAGGAAATTGCGCCAGTTGGATGGAATTGTGTTCTTGTCTGTCACCTTGCGCCTTCCTCCTTGACCACGTTGGAGCCTGGTCTCAGCTTTGAGGCTGGATGTATTGTATACATCAAATACAAGATGTGATGATGTGTACTTGCTGCTATAGGATTGTATCACAGGCAAGAAGTCGCAAAGTGCATAGCCCTCAAAGGTCTTTCCTTTCTTTGGTGGCAAGGAAGGATTCTGCAGTTCCAGATGAAGCAACTCCTGCCTCCACCAGAGCTCCTGTCCAACCACTGCCTTGAAGAAGAGTACCAAGAGATGTCATTGCTGCCATCTCAATGTGCAGACCACCAAACATTACCAGATACTTGTCTTCGCCATACTGATCAGGCCACTGCCACTGCACCTGCTTTGCTACGGCATAGATTGGCTGATCAGCTGTGATTATGGGTATCTGGCCAGGGTTCAGAAAATCAGTGACATCCTGCACTTTCTGCATCACGTGTTTGATCGTAGCAACAGAATGAGCCTGATCACGCAGGAGAGGAAGCAATGAAGTTATGGTTACTTCAAATTCTGGGCTTCTCTTCATTGAAGCGTGATGAGCTGACCACGTCAGATTCACTGCATCATCTATTTCCTGGGTGACTATGACCTTGTCTAGCCACTGATACTCCAGTGCAAGCTGTGGCCCCAAGATATCTGTGGGTGGCTTTGGTATTGCAGTGTTTGGTGGCACAGGGTTCTTTGTTTGAAAGGAAGCTGGTGAGATGTTTGTGAATGTGTCCGGCAATTCAGGCACCGACCTCACTTTCTCAGGTGCAAACTTTAGTTGCTGTCTTTCCTGTCCAGTGTTCTCCTTGGTGGGGTGCTGAAATATGGAGATGCTAGTTCCATGGAAGGAGGTAGTAGCAGTAGTTGCAGATGGGTTGTGGTCGATGTTGTCCATCACTGCAGTGGTGAACAACCCTTTTCGCAGTACTGGGGGACAGACCACACCCTCCTCCACATATTTGCTAACTGTGGCATCTCCTAACTGTGCAGAGACCTCCAGTACTCTGTCATAAGAGATACTGAGGCCATACTGATGTAGCATTTCAACCAGGTTTCTCTTCCTGGTTTTGGCATAGACTGAGAGTCCCATGTAGACTGGGAATGGTGTTTCTCTGTCTTTGGAGTGTCTATGAGTTGTTGCTCCCCTCTTTGTATCGGGAGTAGCAGTTGAACTGCATGAGCTGTGCAATGGCCTGGTCTGACTTTGATGCTCCAAATCGTAACTGTGACTTGATGTCAGCCCCATGCTCAACCATCCCTACAAACTGGAGCAGGAGAGGAGGCACAGAATTTCGTACACAAGCTTCAGAAAATGTGCCATCAAACCGTGACTGATGATCAAGTATAGACTTTCTGAGAATATTTGCTGCTTTAGCAATGATAACTGCCTCTGAAAGATCAGATGATTGAGCAAGTGCTTTTCCCACATCCTTTTGAAATGCAAGTAATACATCTCTGCCAGATTTATGAGCCTCAAGTTCTGGAATTTCTGCCAGAAGTTTGTCTTTGAGTCTCGTGGAATTTACACTTGGTGACTCTACACCTAATTGTTCCAGACGTTGTTGGTAGAGGTGGCAAATATCTGCCAGCCGAAATGTGACTGGATCATCTGAACAAAGGTTGTTTTCAACAATGTATGTCATCAGTTCTGACAGAACTAGTGGATACACATCTGATTCTGACTCAGTGCCTTTCTCAAGGCTCCTCAGGTAGGACCTTTTTCTGTTGTAGAGGGCACAAAGACAGGCATGGTGATACTTAAACTCCTGTGCAATGACATCCCCACCAGTCAACTTAGCAAGGAGCTTGCCATCACTAAGTATCTCTGCACATTCACGCAATTTCAAGTCAAGGCCCTTAGTACTAGCCTGTCTGAGATCAGATGCAGGTGCCACTTTCTCAGAAAATGCAAACTTCATTGTCATGACTGGTTCAGCGCAGTTTTGCACAACTAGTCTCAGTGTTGCTGGTCTGGTCATTGGATTGTCGCTTTCTTGCACGGTCCAGTGTTAGTGTTGTTAAACAACAAGCGACAGTTCATGGTATTTTGCTGCATTTTTCCTGAGAGTGGCCTCTATGCCATCACCTTCATCCAGCCTTGCTGGATCCATTATCAGTGGCATTTTCATTAATTTCACTGAACATGGGAATGTTCCTTGCCAGCATTGTGTACCCATCATGGTCTAGGACATGATGACTTGGAGGTGATGTCATGCTCACCTCTTTTGTCCTTCTGACAAAGACAACACAAACTCCAGTTTGTTTTTCTACTGCTCAATATTGGATTGGCATCACATTCTGCCATGATTTCACTTTTGATTAAGGCCGAGGGTTATCCTTTTACCACCTTAAACAAAGCACACATTCCTGTATGGGATTCAACTAGGTTCGGTCTCCCTACACCTAGCCCGATCATTCATCCAGTGCCATTTAAGTCCCGTGTGATCTGTACACCATCCGGGTAAGTACATGAACCATCATGTACAGCCCCCATACCCTTGGCTCGGCTCTCCCGCGCTGGCACATCCTGTCTATTCAGGTGCGGCTATCTAACTATAGCTGGTCTGGGGCTGTTAGAAAGCATTTGGGACACTAAACTAAACTATACTACAACTACTAGTCTAAGACTACAGGATTAGTAAAGCTGGATTAGCTGGCACTGAACCCCATGCTGAGTTACACAGCAGTGATGTCACCAGTGTGCCCTGGTTGTGTGCAGACATACACTCTTTTACATTTATTAATTTTCCTTCAAAATTGATGAGTTATTCGAAAGAGATGGCCTCATTAGGATCTAAAACCACAGAAACCAAGATCCATGCTTAAAACGATAATTGTTGAACGGGCATTATTTCTCATTATAATTATTGTTTCTACCTTTTCTTGGCAGCCATATAGCCCCCATATTTAAAGGTAAACTGTACTGGGAAGCTACAGAAACATAATATTCACAAGAAATAGTATGGAAGAGCTTTACCATATTGCTAGAAGCAAATACATGCCATTCTAGAAAAAATTAGCCAAAATCTGTCGATACTGGCCGCCATCTTGGAATTTGGCCGCCATATTAAATTTTTGCGTGGCCAGCGCCCTTTTCTGATAGAGGGAACTTTAAAGAGCACTTGTGCAAAATTTCATGCTTGTTTCACTATCTGAACGATTCTTATGAAATATGCAATTATCTGCTGCACTAACAGTGGTCTACGTCATCACCTCGTGACGTCAAATCCACCAGGCCTTCTTTCTCAGGCTCCAGGGTTGGCATGGATAGATACCCGAGGACCTACCCGCTTGCCAGCTCTGGCCGGGTTTTTTAATCTAAAAAGCCTGGGCGGGTTTTTTTTTTTTAAGTTTTTAGCTGTTTTCTGCTTCTATAATCCCTTATCATTGTTCTATTTTTGTAACTTTTAGTTTGATACATAATTTAAATTAGAACAGATATATTTACAACCCCCTTTTTTTTAAATTATGGAAGACATAATAGTAGTTTTCTAATTTAAAAAAAAAAAACCGGGCGGGTTTTTATCTTTTTTAGTGTTTTCTGCTTCTATAATACATTATTACGGTACTATTGTGTAAATTTTAGTGTGATACATAATGAAGAGTAGAACAGTATACCTAGAAATCCCTTTTTTTGATTTTGGAAGACCTAGTATAGTTCATTACAATTTACAGTACAGCAAGTCTCCAACTGCGAGATCAGTTTCTGAGACCTGTTGTAATTCAGATCTGTTCTTAAGTCAGATTTATGGTCAGACCAGGTATATAAGGTACTTGAGATTTAGCCTAGGCCTACTAAGAAAACTGAAGTCTCAACTTTTTGACTGCAGCAGGGCATTACTGTACTGTGCAGTTACAGTATACATTATGCACATATACATTATAAAATATCAGGAATAAAAGAAAATGCAGTATTTGTTATGATTTTATATTGAAAAGTAATGTAATTATGAAAAGTTAGCTACATTTAATACTTTAGGCCTAAAGACAAACAAACTTGGCATTGGTTTTGGGTAGTATACAACTTAAACTTTCATAGGCCTATTCAAGCAAAAATAGTAAAGATGCGTTTAAGCAAAGAGCTAGCACACTACAGTAATTCAACAGACCACCTCATTTTAAGTGATTTGGTAAAAAAAAACAAAAAGGTACCTATTGACAAAACAAAACAAGAAGTACAGTAGCTTACGTTTGCCTACTGATGTAAAGCAACCATAGTTTTTTAATTTTATGTACGACAGGTAAAATACAGTGAATTAGGCTTATACCGTTGTAGGGCCTGTAGGCACTTTACATTCCTACAGGTCAGTATACATTATTTCGCAACTACCAATCTGCTGGTTCTCCCTTGAGCATTCTGTTGCACTTCACCAGCTTTGCAGTCTTGTCATTGCGTAGTCTGTTTCTTAATTTAGTGTGAATTTGACCGGAAGTGTAAAAAATTCTTTCAACTGATGCTGAAGAAGCTGGCAGGGAACTTATTTCTTGCATAAACTTGCAACATTGCGGTGTAACCGGACCACTTATTTTTTCTGCTTTTGCTTCCATTATTTTCCCCCACTTGGATGGTGAGAAAGTTTCAGTTACTTTGGCTGCCAACATTGATTTGGGATAAGCTTCTTCATCTTCAATAAACAAAGCCATCAAAGTGCTACAAAATCTGCATTAATTGAGGATAGCCACGCAGTTGCCACATCTTGATCAATGGATAATTTTTTTCCTTTATATTTGGGATGAGCGGCTCATTGTTTAATAAAAGTTGCTGTCAGAAACTTGGGACTTCAGTTTCCCAAACTTTCCACAGTAGGCCTAAGCTAAAGAAGTCTTAATTACCATATATACCTGGTCCTGTTCTGACTTAACCCTTAAAATACGGGACTGCAACATTTGGTACAGGCTGGACTTGAAATCGGTCTCGGGAAAGGATCTTTTACTTAGTAGGAGACTTGGATGTCTGTTCAACTTATTTTTATATTTTCTCTTAATTTTTCAAGGATTATAAGTAGATAGATAGCTGAAATACAAATGAAACTGGGACCATAGAAATATTACTAGATTTAAATAGTAAAGGTAAAGAATCAATAAGGAAATAGAAAATATATATATGAAACTAGTAAATTGTACAAAAAAAACGCATTTTCCCCATAAAACCTGCATTTTCCCAAATAAAACCCGAGTTTTTTTTTCTTAAACCAGCCTCGGGTGAGTGTTTTTTTTTAAAACCCGGTGTTTTTCAACAACCCTGCGTCTCAGCTTTTAGTCCCATGTTCTATGAGTCACGTTGCAGACATACCAAGGAAGCTATTTTTTTGGAGTTTGTTTTTTGTTTATTTTTTTTTATTCCATTATGGGGGTTCACTCCTCCAATACCTTCTCAGTCAGATCATTAAGTTAGCCCCTCTAATGTGTTGAGGGTAAATGTAATTTCCTGTCGATGGAATAACACACACACACACACACACAATATATATATATATCTTCTTCTTCTTCTTCTTTTAACTTGCTTTTTTCCCATTTCTGTATGGGGTAAGCACGATGCCTTCTTTTGAAGGACTTTTGATTTGGCTTTGGGGTAGACCGTAGTCTCGATCGGCTGCCCTGCCTGACATCGCTTAGACCCCGGTAGCGTATGGTACATGTATCACACAATATATATATATACATACAGTATATATATATATATATATATATATATATATATATATATATATATATATATATATATATATATATATATATATATATATATATATATACATATAACTATGAAACCACACTAACTATGAAACGCATTGAGCAATTTCAACCAAACTTGGTATACATATGACTTACTGTCTAGAAATCAGCACTGTGGGCGTAAGACATCACTAGGACCGAATGGGGTGGGATGGCTTTCCTGAAACTGGGCTGGTTCTTCTCAATAGATTTAGCAACTTTACGAATTTATACCTAATAATATAAATTATAATGTATGTGTATATATATATATATATATATATATATATATATATATATATATATATATATATATATATATATATATATATATATTATACATATGACTTACTATCTGGAAAAGAATACAAGGGGGGGGGTAAGACGTCAATGACACCAAAGGGGGTGGGGGTTGGGAAGGGGGTGACAGCGAGAGAGAAATGAGAGGGAGCGGAAGTGAGAGAGAGAGTAGAGGGGGTGTTTGGGAGAAGAAAGAGGAAAGAGACAAGGAGGGTTGGAGAGAGAAAGAGAGGGAGAAACTGAGAGAAAGGAAGAGTGAGAGGGACAGGAAATGAGCTACAGAGTAGAGGGGGTGTTAGGGAGAAGAAATGGTGAAGACTGTCTCCTATATACGATTAATAAAAAGCAAAATTTAAGTGGCAACACGTAAGTGTGGCGATAGTGCTCTACGTTCCTTTTTCTCTTTATGACTAATTCCAGTTATTTCTGAATATTTTAGGTAAGCTTGTGGGGTAACGTCATTAGATTCCTTTTACACCAGGTAACTCACGAAGTGGGTGTCAAAGGAATCGTTTCCGGTGGGCCACTCACTGAGCAGTTGACCTCGCCATCAAATGCCACCAGGTGGCGAAATCGTTACCCTCGATTCTCGGCCTGGGCCGTCCTCCGTCATCGTATTGATTTCAAATACACCAACTTTTACTTGCTTTTTCCACCTTTCTATAAGTTCCTTTTATCCTTGGAGTTGTACTTCGAATCTTATGCAGAAATTAATTCGCTCAGGCATTTTCTTTACAGCACTATTTTCCAATTCCACTTTTAGGTTTCGATTTACAGAAGCAAATTAGTGGTTGTGTTTATCCTTCACAAAAGTGCCACTATATTTATAATCCCTACATACAGACGTGATTTGTGGTAATACATAGAAACATTTCTGTTACAGTTTCGATGACTAAATAATAAGCTAGGGTAAATTCTTTGGCCAAACTAGGAATAGTTTTGCTGTGAAAAGAAAATGAGTGATTGAATAGTGCAATTTCTTCAACTTATGAAAGCTGTTCATTATAAGTCATTTAAAGTAATAATCTTACAGGGCCTTTTGAATCTCATCCTCCATGGAAGCGCAGATATTGGGTCTTGAGAAAACTAGTATCCATCTTAAGCTGGATTGTCATCCTTTGACTGAGGTGTGGAGGTGAGGCTGGCTGCCACTACAAAAGGGACAGAGCCGATTGAGTGAGTTCGTCTTTCATATTTGGCTCGATCCATGCACTGGCACTCAAGGTCCTCGACGTATGCAACAACTAGGTCATAAGCGCCTTTGTCGGATGTTAGTGAAAGCGTTTCATTGGTCAGTTTCTCTCTGTAGACCCCGCAGAAGGAACTGGCGCCATGGCAGGGCGTAAGGCTGTTGTAGCAGCGATTCACTTGCAGTGTTGGTCCTGAAATCCCCAGAAATGCTCAGTTGAACGTATTTTACGATGTAATTCCTCAGATCCACCCAGGTTATGTATGTTGGCCTCGGACTTCCGCACATGTCAGCAGTGTCGCACTGTTTCGTTAATGTTCCTGGAAATAATAATGAAAGTAAGACTTAGTATTTTATCACACCATAGTTTTGCTGTTGTTGCTGTTTGATAATTGAACCATAACAACAATTTAGCTCTCAGCCCTCAAATACATAATAGGCCTTAGGTACCTCTAAGAGGATGTAAGCCCTGTAAAGTTGGTTTTTGAGAGGTACTCAACAAAAATGTTTTCATCATTGTTCCTTGACCTTTTTTTATATATCTTTAAAAATCCTTTTATGACCTATGCTTCCTTTTTTTATTTGATCTTCAGTGTAACATTTCTTCATATCCAAATTCTCTTATGTACTGACTCGAAAACAACACGAGAGATGCTCTGAAATTTTCTGAAATCGATTTCAGAAGTATGTTGGTGAAATGACAGATTAGAAAATAGCTTTTCCGGTTGCAGTTTTTGCTTTACGCGATTGTTACTCTTATTATATTTTTAGACTCGCCATATGCGACAAAAAAAACAAAGGAAACAGAGATAAGAGAGGTATCTGACAATGCAGGTGATAGGGGTAATGAATATAGAAACAAATCTATAAAAAAAAACTCAGGCAAACTATAAATAGGAAGTTAGTGTACAGTAGATTAACGGGTTGACCTGTTCATTTTTTAGACTGCCATAGGTTTTGCCCGAAGGATCTATTCCTAAGTGAAAAGTAAAAATTGGAACAAGGCTAAGTTAGAGAGGCTAGACAGCTAGGTACCATCCACTTTTCGACTGATAAATGGGAAGTAAGCAAGAGAAAGTAAATGTAGTGGAATTTCCTGAACAGGTATTGGACGTGACCTTTTAATGATTAATTTTCTTAGGAAAAACTTTGCCCAATTTCCATCTAATCCAAGAAATTGGGCGTGCAAGGAAAGACAGTCTGAACCACACATCAAACCTAAATGACAACTGATATTCTATGCGAAAGTATACATTGATTTTTTTATCAGTTTTGATGGAATTTGAATATTCTTTACCTGCATTAACAGTCGTTGCTGTCGCTGTAATGAGTAGGATGGAGACCCATAGGTTAGCGTGATTCACGATCATCCTGCAACAACAAAAAAGGTAGAATGATGATGATTAGAAGTGATTATATTATTATAACATAAAGTACAATCACTGGCTGTTACTGTTTGGTAATTTAGTGATATGTGAACTGCGGACAGGAAATATTTGAATGTTATGCAGTTTATTGATTGAATAGATAAATTGAGATTAGTCTTGGCAATTTTATATATATATATATATATATATATATATATATATATATATATATATATATATATATATATATTATAAAAGGACCTCATTCAAACTGGATGATATCTAATGGAGTTCTTTTATTCAAAAAAAGTTACATGCTTTCATGGACAAGCAGTCCACATTATCAAGTATCCGTACAATGAGCAAACGCGTAGTCCAGCTGTATTTATATCTGTGTGCTGGGTACTTTTAATCCTATAATCACCTAGCTCCTCCTGTGTGACCCCCACCCCCTCGTGATCTTGGTCTTTCTCTGATCCCTCCTTCCAGGTGTCCGTTTTCCGTGCGTTCTCTTGCGTTTTTCCTTCGTTTCCTTGCTACTGTGGAGTTTACGATTTTTCTACATATGCTGTCTTCAAAGCTGTTTCCGGTGTTCCCTGCCATCGTGTTGTTGGCGCAAGTTATGAAGGCGTTCTCTACAACCAGTCTAGATGTTTTGTTGGTGTTCATGTACAGAAAACTCATATTTTCCCAGTCTATTCTGTGATCATATTCCCATCCAGTTTGAATGAGGTCCTTTTAGTAATTCTACTAATGCACAGAACAATTGTGTATAAAGTTGATAAATATATATATATATATATATATATATATATATATATATATATATATATATATATATATATATATATATATATATATATATATATATATATTGCTGTAAAAACAACATGCACCTTATCTTAGCGTTAGTTTTACATTAAGTGGTGTCTTGTTTGTTATTTATCGCTTCGGACATTCATTTATTTCTTTGCCAACGTTTATATTTTCATAGTTGGGCCTTCTGTTTTGTGGATGCCTGTTTTTAATATGAATATTGCTATAGCCACAGCCAATAAATCTGAAGGTTTGGTTATCACGTCCTGGCACCTACACTTATGAAATCGCTTTCTCTGATGTTTGACAGGTTGCCAGGACAGGATGTTGAACCTTAGGATTTGTTGGCTATGGCTGTGCCTATGTTTGAAAATTATTTTGCTAATAGGCCTTGTTAACTCGCTAATTTTCATTTACCAAAAAATACTAAACACATCCCAATACACACAAGCTAATTGAGAGTAAATGTAATGAATATTCACTGGATGAGAATTTTGTAAAAGAAATGGAGAAGGAGAGGGGTATATGTGGGAACAAAAGTTGAGATGCATAAAAGCTCTGTTGAGCAAACTCCTCTTCAAGGCCAGTGTGGTGTATAAATTAAGGTGTATGCAGTAGAGCGGAATTGTGAGTCCCCAGAAGCTACCTAAGTTTGGCATAATACAGCTACCCTGTTGAGGCGTCTGAAATATTACAGAAATCAAGGAGCCATTTTTCACCATTGTAGCAAACGACATGACAAGAGACCCACACCAGATGAACTGAGACAAGCAGCAACAAGACTTAGACAAGAAAAACGGCAAGCAAAGACTGATGATCGCAGAAACCCAGGCTAAACGTACAGACATCACAGTTTGCTCCACCATCCACCAGGAGGCCGACAGCGTTGAACGCTGAGAGGCAGGGATCAAAGTACAAGACGTAATAGAGCATCAGACATTGCAAATCTAATGCAGAGCGAAATATGGGCCAGTCATGTATATATATCTATATATATTATGAAATGCTTACCTTGAGCCAGTCACAGACTCTCAGTGAATGATTTCGTACTTACCTCTATTTTTGTATAAGATCTGACTGCTGCTGATTCAGGAAAGTGTAAAAAAAAAAGAAAAAAAAGGGAAAAAGGTGGAGTTTATCTGAGCCAATTGCTCTACTCACAAGGTATTTGTAAGTAAACACGTTAGGGTAAGTTTAAAATTACGTGTATTTACATGAAATGAAATATCAGAAGATGAAATGGGCTAATCATGCATGCAAAGCCCGAGAGGTTAATTAATAACTGGGAAAACTTGAAAGTATATCCGTCGGTGTGTCGATGCTGACACACGGCACAGTCAAGAGAGATTTCCACGGCTAACAAACCCTCTGTAAGCGGAGAGATTCACGAATTAAAAGCCAGAAAGGACGCAGTAAATTACACATAGGGCAAGGCGAGCACAGAGGGTGCCAAGAAGCCTTGAGCACACGATTTTATTTAATTATTTAAACACAGGCATTTATATAACACTGCCCTAACAAGACAAGATTGATATGGAAATAGTGGCACCTAGAAATGGAAATAGGAAGTGTAGTTTAAGAATTAAAACAGTGTGACTGACTGGAAGAACTTTTGCAACAGATCACTTTACATTGTAGAAGAGGTGGCTTCAGCGAGGGTAATGGCGGCGGAGGAAGGCTAAGGGCTTCACTGGTAAGAAGACTAAATGTCCCTACAAGATAGGTCCACATGCTAGGGCATGGCTCTTGGAAGGAGGCGGGTTGAAGGGGAGATGTGTCTCGCTCGCGTCCAGAAATGTTTCTCTCCCTTGTTCCTTCGGTGAGACCCTTATATGACTTCGGTCAGGGGTCAGGTGGTTATCCACAGGTAGATTGGGGTTGTTGTCATCTATGATTCAGTCCAGGTGTTCCTGCCAGCTGTCCTCTCTTAGTCTGCCTCCCCAGCGCTCCTCCTGCCCCCGGCCAGGCTTAGGATTCTGAAAACAAAGTCTCCCACAGTCATATGTTCGAGAAGAGAAAGTTGAAAGGCAATTAAGGGAGTGTGGTTAATGGATTAAGGGACAGACCTATATTCCTTTCGCCCTTCCTTGTCAGGCAGTGCACAAAATGCACTGTTCTATTTTCAAGCTTTAAATGAAGCATTTGGTGGCTGGGGTTCTTGGGAAAATATAATATATACTATATCTATATATATATATATATATATATATATATATATATATATATATATATATATATATATATATATATATATATACATACTACATACATACATGCATTTATTGTTTTCTGTCCCAACAGATGTTTCACCACTTGTCGCATTTTCAAGCAACTGCTGACTCATAATCTGAACTTCAGTTATAAAAATAGTATCCGCTAGGAAATGCCAGAGTGGTGAAACGGTTGTCGCATTTTTCACCAGAAACTGACGCAAGAGAATCAGGGGAAATTCCGAGGATATGAAGGATTCCTGAAGGATTCATCGAAGATTCTTATTGATGCTATTTAAGCAATTGCTGACAATAAAAGTTGTTAAAGTGGCAGAATACACACACACACACACACACACACACACACATATATATATATATATATATATATATATATATATATATATATATATATATATATATATATATATACATATGTATACATATGTATATACATTATATAAATATGTATGTGTGTATGTATGTTAAAAGAGTCTTAATTAATGCCACTAAAGCAATTGTTGCCAATGAAACCTTTTAAGAAAAAAATGCCAGAATATTCATGTTATATATTAATATTCATATTATATATATATATATATATATATATATATATATATATATATATATATATATATATATATATATATATATATATATATATATATATATATATATATATATATATCCATTTCTCCTCTGTATCTAGCATAACTGAAGTCGTAGGGCGTGGTCGGGTCTTGGTCATTCGTTCTTCTCCTTTTCCTTTGGATGGTTTGTTGAGCACTGGTTTCCTCTTTTACTACATACACTTCAAGTTATATTAATTTTATTTTTTGTAAATAATTTTTTTTCTCTCTTACTTTTATTTTTAAAATAGATTTTTGTAAATTTTAACGAACTTTGTTATATTTGCAGATTGAAGATGCACATAGTACATGTGCGCAACGTCTCTTATGAATAAATTACTATGGCCTTTTTGATGTGCTTTGTGGACCCTGCTGTATGCCTTTATATGTATATGTATATGTATATATATATATATATATATATATATATATATATATATATCTATATATATATCATATACATATATATATATATATATATATTTATATATATATATATATATATATATACACACACATATATAATGTACGTATATGTATATTTATATAATTGTGTATATATATGTGTGTGTTGTGTATAAATGTCGTTAAATGTGACAGCAGAGTTGCAGTTAATTAGTTTCTTACTAATGTTCTCAATTTTCCTCATGGTTAGGACGTTTCGCCTCTTCTAAAGACATCCTCGGCTACAAATGAGTGTTTACAAAGAATTTCACATATTTATATATGACATTCTTTCGAGGAATACTAGTCAAAAATATATCTATAGGTTAAAATCCAACATTCAGCAGTTAGCGTTTTGAAATTGACAGTTAAAACATACAGATTTGTTACTAAACTTGTCTGCAACTGGCCTCCCCTAAACGTGCAAGGAATCAACGCAATAATTCCACCTTCCGATCGTGAAAGGAGAAGAAATGCAGCAGACTAAAATTGTGTCGTCGATGTTGGACTTATGAAAATATTTTAGTTATCTTTATTTTTGTTATGTTTTATCTTGTTCTATCCTGATACTGGTAACTTTGTGTTTACATTTTACTTATATTTTTTACGTGCGTAAAAACTATATTAATTTTACATATAGTGTTTGAATGTCTCTTTGACGGTTCTTTGTTGACCTATTTTCAGCTGTTTATTTTTCGTCTGGTTGTTTCCCGGTATGCAAATAGCTAAATAGCAATTCTTGGTAATTGTGAACAGGCCAGTTGTAGACAAGTTTAGTAACAAATCTGTATGTTTTAACTGTTCATTTCAAAACGCTAATTGCTGAATATTGGATTTTAACCATTATAGTATTTTTTTTATACCTGGAAAACTTGCACTTAGCTGCTTGCGGCTGATTGGATGGACGTCCTGTTGTCCGAATCTCACAGTTTTGCTTTCACACTGTTCCAGAATTGTGATTATACGGTCATAGAGCGAGTTAACAGCTACGTTATTTAACGTTATGTAAACACCAATTGTAATAAACGTAAGTATTAAGAACTTACTACCGAATTATTTTGTATAAATATTTAACAGTTATGACGCAACACTTACCGAAGCAGTAGACTAAAAATATACTTCAAACGCATGAACTTGAAATGTTTAATTTCTAGCTTGATTTTTAGCGCAATCATGCCATTAATGGTTTGGAAATAACCAAAACGTATTTATTGTACATTGCTGAAGGTTCTCTAACACATAAGAACAAAAAACTCTCGTAGAAATTTAAGCTTGGCGGAAAAGCTGAGGAGGTGGAATTGTGGGAGGAACAGCCACAGGGTTGACACAAGGTTGACGTACTCTCAGCGTGAGGTTCAAATCTGGGTTGTGGTTCTCTTGTGTTCCTAAAATAATCATTAAGGTGTTTATGTCATAATGCTAATTTTTTTTCATTTCAAAAATACTGCAGACGGAAGGTCATTAATATTTTAGGATATGTATATATAAAGGCAAATTGAACATGCATTGAATTTATGAATACTTTTTTTCTAGCTAGTGTGCTACTCTCTGCTATATAAAATTTCAGTTAATTGACTGTTCCTCAACTAGAGATTTTCAGTTATGTCTTTGCCAGGTGTTCGAAGTTCCTTCGTGTGTGCTTTGATCTGTATCGTCTCTTGTGGCCATGGCTGAAATAGGAGAAATGGATAGTGAGGCACCTGCTCGATAGCCGATTCTAACCTGAATAATTCTGGTTGTAAGTGGTGTGTGCAGACGACAACTCACCGGCTGTTCCTCTCAACCTCCACCTCCTCAACTTTGCCGCAAAGCTTAAATTTCTACGACAGATTTTTGTTCTTAGGTGTTAGAGAACCTTCAGCAATGTACAATAAACACATTTTGGTTATTTCCAAACCACTAATGGTAAGATTGCGCTAAAAATCTAGCTAGAAATTAAACACTAAAGTTCATGCGTTCGAAACATATTTCTAGTCCACGGCTTCGGTAAGTGTTGTCTCATAATTGCTAAATATATATAATATTTCGGTATGTAAGTTCTTAATACTTACGTTTATTACAACTGGTATTTACATAACGTTACGTAACTTAGCTCTTAACTCGCTCTACGACCGTATAATCACAATTCTGGAATAGTTTGATTCGGACAACAGAACATCCATCCAATCAGCGGCAAGAAGCTAAGTGCAAGTTTGCCAGGTTTAAAAAAATAGACTATAGTTATATTTTTTACTATTATTCCCTCGGAAGAATGTTGTATATATGTGTGAATTTCTGTGTAAACATGCATTTGTAGCCGAAGATGTCTCTAGAAAAGACGAAACGTCCTAACCAATAAAACGTCCATTAAAATTAACTTTGGTGCTTTACTCCATCAGTTGCCTGAGGAACAGAGGACGATAATAAGGAAAATTGAGAACATTAGTAAGAAACTAATAAACTGCAACTTCGCTCTCATATTTAACGACATTTGCATAAAGGAAAACTTACTGCCAACATCCACCAACATACATATATACATCTATATACATACATATATATATATATATATATATATATATATATATATATATATATATATATATATATGTGTGTGTGTGTGTATATATATATATATATATATATATATATATATATATATATATATATATATATATATATATATATATATATTTATATATATAAATTCCTTCGGTGATAATTCTCCATCGGAGATATATATATATTGTATATAAATCATATATATATATATATATAAATTATAATATATATATATATATATATATATATAATATATATATATATATATATATATATATATACATACATATATATATATATGTATATAATCTAAGTTGACAACAACAGCATCTGTTATTTAACTTGACAACAACAGCATCTGTTATTTCTACAGCTGTTATTTACCCTCAATTTAGCACACTTTAATTAGAATCCGCAATCTTTTTCCAACGTGAGTCAGGAACGAAATGATTTGTGTCATTCCGCGGTAGTGTCTTCTTCCAAGCACTAGAAGCTTCAGTTATTAGCTCTTGTGGTAATGCAGATCAACATGAAAAAAAACACTCCTTTCTGCCGTTAGGAAAACATTTTCATAATTTATTTATTTATACTTTCAACTGCATTGCTGTGTCTAACAGTTGTTCTTGGAAACACTGATTGCGTGTCTTTGCGTCGTGCATGCAACACTTGTGATAATGCGCAGTTGATAGCACAGAATCGAATAAAATCATTGTAGTAAAGCAATTTTTTATACCATTAATTTTTCTTTCCATTTGATGTTAATTCACGTTGAGTAACAAAATAGAGTTGAAAAAGAGCAGGGAACAGACACATACCTCACAGAGAGCAAGATTTCAGGAGCTAAGTCTGAGGCAACCTTCTTTGATCACGCCTTCCGTTCAACTGTCGTGCTGCTCGTGCAGGTTAGCCTCAGAAGCCTTACCTGAGACTTTAAGCAATAGTGCAGCAGATAATTGCATATTTCATAAGAATCGTTCAGATAGTGAAACAAGCATGAAATTTTGCACAAGTGCTCTTTAAAGTTCCCTCTATCAGAAAAGGGCGCTGGCCACGCAAAAATTTAATATGGCGGCCAAATTCAAGATGGCGGCCAGTATCGACAGATTTTGGCTAATTTTTTCACTAGAATGGCATGTATTTGCTTCTAGCAATATGGTAAAGCTCTTCCATACTATTTCTTGTGAATATTATGTTTCTGTAGCTTCCCAGTACAGTTTACCTTTAAATATGGGGGCTATATGGCTGCCAAGAAAGGTAGAAACAATAATTATAATGAGAAATAATGCCCGTTCAACAATTATCGTTTTAAGCATGGATCTTGGTTTCTGTGGTTTTAGATCCTAATGAGGCCATCTCTTTCGAATAACTCATCAATTTTGAAGGAAAATTAATAAATGTAAAAGAGTGTATGTCTGCACACAACCAGGGCACACTGGTGACATCACTGCTGTGTAACTCAGCATGGGGTTCAGTGCCAGCTAATCCAGCTTTACTAATCCTGTAGTCTTAGACTAGTAGTTGTAGTATAGTTTAGTTTAGTGTCCCAAATGCTTTCTAACAGCCCCAGACCAGCTATAGTTAGATAGCCGCACCTGAATAGACAGGATGTGCCAGCGCGGGAGAGCCGAGCCAAGGGTATGGGGGCTGTACATGATGGTTCATGTACTTACCTGGATGGTGTACAGATCACACGGGACTTAAATGGCACTGGATGAATGATCGGGCTAGGTGTAGGGAGACCGAACCTAGTTGAATCCCATACAGGAATGTGTGCTTTGTTTAAGGTGGTAAAAGGATAACCCCTCGGCCTTAATCAAAAGTGAAATCATGGCAGAATGTGATGCCAATCCAATATTGAGCAGTAGAAAACAAACTGGAGTTTGTGTTGTCTTTGTCAGAAGGACAAAGAGGTGAGCACTTGACATCACCTCCAAGTCATCATGTCCTAGACCATGATGGGTACACAATGCTGGCAAGGAACATTCCCATGTTCAGTGAAATTAATGAAATGCCACTGATAATGGATCCAGCAAGGCTGGATGAAGGTGATGGCATAGAGGCCACTCTCAGGAAAAAATGCAGCAAAAATACCATGCGAACTGTCGCTGTTGTTTAACAACACTAAACTGGACCGTGCAAGAAAGCGACAATCCAATGACCAGACCAGCAACACTGAGACTAGTCGTGCAAAACTGCGCTGAACCAGTCATGACAATGAAGTTTGCATTTTCTGTGAGAAAGTGGCACCTGCATCTGATCTCAGACAGGCTAGTACTAAGGGCCTTGACTTGAAATTGCGTGAATGTGCAGAGATACTTAGTGATGGCAAGCTCCTTGCTAAGTTGACTGGTGGGGATGTCATTGCACAGGAGTTTAAGTATCACCATGCCTGTCTTTGTGCCCTCTACAACAGAAAAAGGTCCTACCTGAGGAGCCTTGAGAAAGGCACTGAGTCAGAATCAGATGTGTATCCACTAGTTCTGTCAGAACTGATGACATACATTGTTGAAAACAACCTTTGTTCAGATGATCCAGTCACATTTCGGCTGGCAGATATTTGCCACCTCTACCAACAACGTCTGGAACAATTAGGTGTAGAGTCACCAAGTGTAAATTCCACGAGACTCAAAGACAAACTTCTGGCAGAAATTCCAGAACTTGAGGCTCATAAATCTGGCAGAGATGTATTACTTGCATTTCAAAAGGATGTGGGAAAAGCACTTGCTCAATCATCTGATCTTTCAGAGGCAGTTATCATTGCTAAAGCAGCAAATATTCTCAGAAAGTCTATACTTGATCATCAGTCACGGTTTGATGGCACATTTTCTGAAGCTTGTGTACGAAATTCTGTGCCTCCTCTCCTGCTCCAGTTTGTAGGGATGGTTGAGCATGGGGCTGACATCAAGTCACAGTTACGATTTGGAGCATCAAAGTCAGACCAGGCCATTGCACAGCTCATGCAGTTCAACTGCTACTCCCGATACAAAGAGGAGCAACAACTCATAGACACTCCAAAGACAGAGAAACACCATTCCCAGTCTACATGGGACTCTCAGTCTATGCCAAAACCAGGAAGAGAAACCTGGTTGAAATGCTACATCAGTATGGCCTCAGTATCTCTTATGACAGAGTACTGGAGGTCTCTGCACAGTTAGGAGATGCCACAGTTAGCAAATATGTGGAGGAGGGTGTGGTCTGTCCCCAGTACTGCGAAAAGGGTTGTTCACCACTGCAGTGATGGACAACATCGACCACAACCCATCTGCAACTACTGCTACTACCTCCTTCCATGGAACTAGCATCTCCATATTTCAGCACCCCACCATGAGTAACAAGGAGAACACTGGACAGGAAAGACAGCAACTAAAGTTTGCACCTGAGAAAGTGAGGTCGGTGCCTGAATTGCCGGACACATTCACAAACATCTCACCAGCTTCCTTTCAAACAAAGAACCCTGTGCCACCAAACACTGCAATACCAAAGCCACCCACAGATATCTTGGGGCCACAGCTTGCACTGGAGTATCAGTGGCTAGACAAGGTCATAGTCACCCAGGAAATAGATGATGCAGTGAATCTGACGTGGTCAGCTCATCACGCTTCAATGAAGAGAAGCCCAGAATTTGAAGTAACCATAACTTCATTGCTTCCTCTCCTGCGTGATCAGGCTCATTCTGTTGCTACGATCAAACACGTGATGCAGAAAGTGCAGGATGTCACTGATTTTCTGAACCCTGGCCAGATACCCATAATCACAGCTGATCAGCCAATCTATGCCGTAGCAAAGCAGGTGCAGTGGCAGTGGCCTGATCAGTATGGCGAAGACAAGTATCTGGTAATGTTTGGTGGTCTGCACATTGAGATGGCAGCAATGACATCTCTTGGTACTCTTCTTCATGGCAGTGGTTGGACAGGAGCTCTGGTGGAGGCAGGAGTTGCTTCATCTGGAACTGCAGAATCCTTCCTTGCCACCAAAGAAAGGAAAGACCTTTGAGGGCTATGCACTTTGCGACTTCTTGCCTGTGATACAATCCTATAGCAGCAAGTACACATCATCACATCTTGTATTTGATGTATACAATACATCCAGCCTCAAAGCTGAGACCAGGCTCCAACGTGGTCAAGGAGGAAGGCGCAAGGTGACAGACAAGAACACAATTCCATCCAACTGGCGCAATTTCCTAAGACACGATGCCAACAAGACAGAGTTGTTCCAGTTCCTGGCAGACAAAGTTGCCCAGATGTCTGCCACAAATGTTGTCATTGCCACGAAAGGGTCTGCTGTCCTCAGCACTCATGAGGCTAGTCTTCAGGGACTGGAAAAGTGCTCTCATGAGGAAGCTGACACCCGCATCTTTCTCCATGCCAAATATGCCACAGAACATGGAGCCAAGACCATCACGGTTAAAGCAAATGACACAGATGTTCTTGTCGTTGCAGTCAGTGCTTTCTCCACTCTCCACAATCTAGGGCTAGAGAAGCTATGGGTGGCATTTGGCCAAGGCCAGAGCCTGCGCTGGATTGCTGTGCATGACCTGTGCAACTCTCTGGGCCAGGAGAAGGTGAATGGCATGCTCTTCTTCCATGCGTTCACAGGCTGTGATACAGTGTCAGCCTTCCGGAGCAAGGGCAAGAAGACCGCCTGGCAGACATGGAACATCTTTCCAGAGGCCTCCACTGTGTTCTCCAAACTGAGTCACTACCCTCTCAGAGTGGAAGAGAGTGACCTGAAGGTCCTGGAGAGGTTTGTCATACTTATGTATGAAAGATCCAGCACTGCTGGCACTGTGGATGAGGCTAGACTTGATATGTTTGCCAGAAAACAAAGGGCATATGAGGCCATTCCACCAACCAGGAGCTCTCCTCCAACACACCAAGCGTGCTGCGTACCAGGCTGGTTGTGTGTGGGGGCAGGCCACCCAGTGTCAGCCACAGCCAGAGAACCCTGCTGAGTGGGGATGGCAAAAGTCTGGTGAAGCATGGCAAGTCCTCTGGACAACCAACTCGCCCTTAGCCAAGAGTTGCCAACAGCTTACCAAATGTGGATGCAAAGCAGGCTGTCAGGAAAGGTGCAAGTGCTATAAAGCTGGGTCTTCCCTGCACAGCTCTGTGCACTTGCAAATGTGAAGTCTAGATAAATATTGCCCTCTCTTCAGTAGATAATCTAGCTTGAGCATCCAACGTGTCATGCTATGCCTACCTTCTTATCCTCGAATTTTTCAAAGGTGTAGGTTGAGAGACCTATACATAGATTGGTTGTGTTTAGTCCGTATTTCTCTTCTTTTCTTTTTATGGTTACAGTCTTAGACACAATGTTGTATGTGACCATACCATTACTATTTCAGTTGAAAATAGCATATTAGTTAAACTGTCTGATCACATGAATATACCATTAAATAAAAACAGTTGGTCTCTATGTCTGCTAGCGCTGTGGATAGAAAAAAAACTTTTATGGCAACCATTTTGTCCATACATCTTGGTTACAATTCATTTAGTAAGGGTTTTCAATAAAATGTGTGGTATGGAACATTTTTATAACCTAAAAGTCGAGGTTTAAAAAAAAAAAACTGGCATATTCCATCCAATAGATGCTCCCAAACCAGTGAATCTCAACATAGATGGCGGCCATTTTGAAAAATAGCCGCCATCTTGGATTTTCAGGTGGCCAGCGCCCTTTTCTAAGAGAGCGTAGTCTTAGGAATGTTTGTGCCAAATTTCATGCTTGTTTCACTATCTGAACGATTTTTACAGCAATCTGCTGCACTAACAGTGGTCTACGTCATCACCTCGTGACGTCAAATCCACCAGGCCTTCTTTCTCAGGCTCCAGGGTTGGCATGGATAGATACCCGAGGACCTACCCGCTTGCCAGCTCTGGCCGGGTTTTTTAATCTAAAAAGCCTGGGCGGGTTTTTTTTTTTAAGTTTTTAGCTGTTTTCTGCTTCTATAATCCCTTATCATTGTTCTATTTTTGTAACTTTTAGTTTGATACATAATTTAAATTAGAACAGATATATTTACAACCCCCTTTTTTTTAATTATGGAAGACATAATAGTAGTTTTCTAATTTAAAAAAAAAAAACCGGGCGGGTTTTTATCTTTTTTAGTGTTTTCTGCTTCTATAATACATTATTACGGTACTATTGTGTAAATTTTAGTGTGATACATAATGAAGAGTAGAACAGTATACCTAGAAATCCCTTTTTTTGATTTTGGAAGACCTAAAGGTACTTGAGATTTAGCCTAGGCCTACTAAGAAAACTGAAGTCTCAACTTTTTGACTGCAGCAGGGCATTACTGTACTGTGCAGTTACAGTATACATTATGCACATATACATTATAAAATATCAGGAATAAAAGAAAATGCAGTATTTGTTATGATTTTATATTGAAAAGTAATGTAATTATGAAAAGTTAGCTACATTTAATACTTTAGGCCTAAAGACAAACAAACTTGGCATTGGTTTTGGGTAGTATACAACTTAAACTTTCATAGGCCTATTCAAGCAAAAATAGTAAAGATGCGTTTAAGCAAAGAGCTAGCACACTACAGTAATTCAACAGACCACCTCATTTTAAGTGATTTGGTAAAAAAAAACAAAAAGGTACCTATTGACAAAACAAAACAAGAAGTACAGTAGCTTACGTTTGCCTACTGATGTAAAGCAACCATAGTTTTTTAATTTTATGTACGACAGGTAAAATACAGTGAATTAGGCTTATACCGTTGTAGGGCCTGTAGGCACTTTACATTCCTACAGGTCAGTATACATTATTTCGCAACTACCAATCTGCTGGTTCTCCCTTGAGCATTCTGTTGCACTTCACCAGCTTTGCAGTCTTGTCATTGCGTAGTCTGTTTCTTAATTTAGTGTGAATTTGACCGGAAGTGTAAAAAATTCTTTCAACTGATGCTGAAGAAGCTGGCAGGGAACTTATTTCTTGCATAAACTTGCAACATTGCGGTGTAACCGGACCACTTATTTTTTCTGCTTTTGCTTCCATTATTTTCCCCCACTTGGATGGTGAGAAAGTTTCAGTTACTTTGGCTGCCAACATTGATTTGGGATAAGCTTCTTCATCTTCAATAAACAAAGCCATCAAAGTGCTACAAAATCTGCATTAATTGAGGATAGCCACGCAGTTGCCACATCTTGATCAATGGATAATTTTTTTCCTTTATATTTGGGATGAGCGGCTCATTGTTTAATAAAAGTTGCTGTCAGAAACTTGGGACTTCAGTTTCCCAAACTTTCCACAGTAGGCCTAAGCTAAAGAAGTCTTAATTACCATATATACCTGGTCCTGTTCTGACTTAACCCTTAAAATACGGGACTGCAACATTTGGTACAGGCTGGACTTGAAATCGGTCTCGGGAAAGGATCTTTTACTTAGTAGGAGACTTGGATGTCTGTTCAACTTATTTTTATATTTTTCTCTTAATTTTTCAAGGATTATAAGTAGATAGATAGCTGAAATACAAATGAAACTGGGACCATAGAAATATTACTAGATTTAAATAGTAAAGGTAAAGAATCAATAAGGAAATAGAAAATATATATATGAAACTAGTAAATTGTACAAAAAAAACGCATTTTCCCCATAAAACCTGCATTTTCCCAAATAAAACCCGAGTTTTTTTTCTTAAACCAGCCTCGGGTGAGTGTTTTTTTTTAAAACCCGGTGTTTTTCAACAACCCTGCGTCTCAGCTTTTAGTCCCATGTTCTATGAGTCACGTTGCAGACATACCAAGGAAGCTATTTTTTTGGAGTTCGTTTTTTGTTTATTTTTTTTTATTCCATTATGGGGGTTCACTCCTCCAATACCTTCTCAGTCAGATCATTAAGTTAGCCCCTCTAATGTGTTGAGGGTAAATGTAATTTCCTGTCGATGGAATAACACACACACACACACAATATATATATATCTTCTTCTTCTTTTAACTTGCTTTTTTCCCATTTCTGTATGGGGTAAGCACGATGCCTTCTTTTGAAGGACTTTTGATTTGGCTTTGGGGTAGACCGTAGTCTCGATCGGCTGCCCTGCCTGACATCGCTTAGACCCCGGTAGCGTATGGTACATGTATCACACAATATATATATATACATACAGTATATATATATATATATATATATATATATATATATATATATATATATATATATATATATATATATATATATATATATATATATATATATATATATATATATATATATAAATGTATGTATGTGTGTGTGTGTGCCACACTAACTATGAAACGCATTGAGCAATTTCAACCAAACTTGGTATACATATGACTTACTGTCTAGAAATCAGCACTGTGGGCGTAAGACATCACTAGGACCGAATGGGGTGGGATGGCTTTCCTGAAACTGGGCTGGTTCTTCTCGTAGATTTAGCAACTTTACGAATTTATACCTAATAATATAAATTATAATGTATGTGTATATATATATATATATATATATATATATATATATATATATATATATATATATATATATATATATATATATATATTATTATATATGACTTACTATCTGGAAAAGAATACAAGGGGGGGGGTAAGACGTCAATGACACCAAAGGGGGTGGGGGTTGGGAAGGGGGCGACAGCGAGAGAGAATGAGAGGGAGCGGAAGTGAGAGAGAGAGTAGAGGGGGTGTTTGGGAGAAGAAAGAGGGAAAGAGACAAGGAGGGTTGGAGAGAGAAAGAGAGGGAGAAACTGAGAGAAAGGAAGAGTGAGAGGGACAGGAAATGAGCTACAGAGTAGAGGGGGTGTTAGGGAGAAGAAATGGTGAAGACTGTCTCCCTATATACGATTAATAAAAAGCAAAATTTAAGTGGCAACACGTAAGTGTGGCGATAGTGCTCTACGTTCCTTTTTCTCTTTATGACTAATTCCAGTTATTTCTGAATATTTTAGGTAAGCTTGTGGGGTAACGTCATTAGATTCCTTTTACACCAGGTAACTCACGAAGTGGGTGTCAAAGGAATCGTTTCCGGTGGGCCACTCACTGAGCAGTTGACCTCGCCATCAAATGCCACCAGGTGGCGAAATCGTTACCCTCGATTCTCGGCCTGGGCCGTCCTCCGTCATCGTATTGATTTCAAATACACCAACTTTTACTTGCTTTTTCCACCTTTCTATAAGTTCCTTTTATCCTTGGAGTTGTACTTCGAATCTTATGCAGAAATTAATTCGCTCAGGCATTTTCTTTACAGCACTATTTTCCAATTCCACTTTTAGGTTTCGATTTACAGAAGCAAATTAGTGGTTGTGTTTATCCTTCACAAAAGTGCCACTATATTTATAATCCCTACATACAGACGTGATTTGTGGTAATACATAGAAACATTTCTGTTACAGTTTCGATGACTAAATAATAAGCTAGGGTAAATTCTTTGGCCAAACTAGGAATAGTTTTGCTGTGAAAAGAAAATGAGTGATTGAATAGTGCAATTTCTTCAACTTATGAAAGCTGTTCATTATAAGTCATTTAAAGTAATAATCTTACAGGGCCTTTTGAATCTCATCCTCCATGGAAGCGCAGATATTGGGTCTTGAGAAAACTAGTATCCATCTTAAGCTGGATTGTCATCCTTTGACTGAGGTGTGGAGGTGAGGCTGGCTGCCACTACAAAAGGGACAGAGCCGATTGAGTGAGTTCGTCTTTCATATTTGGCTCGATCCATGCACTGGCACTCAAGGTCCTCGACGTATGCAACAACTAGGTCATAAGCGCCTTTGTCGGATGTTAGTGAAAGCGTTTCATTGGTCAGTTTCTCTCTGTAGACCCCGCAGAAGGAACTGGCGCCATGGCAGGGCGTAAGGCTGTTGTAGCAGCGATTCACTTGCAGTGTTGGTCCTTGGAAATCCCCAGAAATGCTCAGTTGAACGTATTTTACGATGTAATTCCTCAGATCCACCCAGGTTATGTATGTTGGCCTCGGACTTCCGCACATGTCAGCAGTGTCGCACTGTTTCGTTAATGTTCCTGGAAATAATAATGAAAGTAAGACTTAGTATTTTATCACACCATAGTTTTGCTGTTGTTGCTGTTTGATAATTGAACCATAACAACAATTTAGCTCTCAGCCCTCAAATACATAATAGGCCTTAGGTACCTCTAAGAGGATGTAAGCCCTGTAAAGTTGGTTTTTGAGAGGTACTCAACAAAAATGTTTTCATCATTGTTCCTTGACCTTTTTTTATATATCTTTAAAAATCCTTTTATGACCTATGCTTCCTTTTTTTATTTGATCTTCAGTGTAACATTTCTTCATATCCAAATTCTCTTATGTACTGACTCGAAAACAACACGAGAGATGCTCTGAAATTTTCTGAAATCGATTTCAGAAGTATGTTGGTGAAATGACAGATTAGAAAATAGCTTGTGAAAACCTCTTTTCCGGTTGCAGTTTTTGCTTTACGCGATTGTTACTCTTATTATATTTTTAGACTCGCCATATGCGACAAAAAAAACAAAGGAAACAGAGATAAGAGAGGTATCTGACAATGCAGGTGATAGGGGTAATGAATATAGAAACAAATCTATAAAAAAACTCAGGCAAACTATAAATAGGAAGTTAGTGTACAGTAGATTAACGGGTTGACCTGTTCATTTTTAGACTGCCATAGGTTTTGCCCGAAGGATCTATTCCTAAGTGAAAAGTAAAAAATTGGAACAAGGCTAAGTTAGAGAGGCTAGACAGCTAGGTACCATCCACTTTTCGACTGATAAATGGGAAGTAAGCAAGAGAAAGTAAATGTAGTGGAATTTCCTGAACAGGTATTGGACGTGACCTTTTAATGATTAATTTTCTTAGGAAAAACTTTGCCCAATTTCCATCTAATCCAAGAAATTGGGCGTGCAAGGAAAGGCAGTCTGAACCACACATCAAACCTAAATGACAACTGATATTCTATGCGAAAGTATACATTGATTTTTTTATCAGTTTTGATGGAATTTGAATATTCTTTACCTGCATTAACAGTCGTTGCTGTCGCTGTAATGAGTAGGATGGAGACCCATAGGTTAGCGTGATTCACGATCATCCTGCAACAACAAAAAAGGTAGAATGATGATGATTAGAAGTGATTATATTATTATAACATAAAGTACAATCACTGGCTGTTACTGTTTGGTAATTTAGTGATATGTGAACTGCGGACAGGAAATATTTGAATGTTATGCAGTTTATTGATTGAATAGATAAATTGAGATTAGTCTTGGCAATTTTATATATATATATATATATATATATATATATATATATATATATATATATATATATATATATATTACTAAAAGGACCTCATTCAAACTGGATGATATCTAATGGAGTTCTTTTATTCAGAAAAAGTTACAAGCTTTCATGGACAAACAGTCCACATTATCAAGTAGCCGTATAATGAGCAGACGTGTAGTCCAGCTGTATTTATATTTGTGTGCTGGGTACTTTTAATCCTATAATCACCTAGCTCCTCTTGTGTGACCCCTACCCCCTCGTGATCTTGGTCTTTCCCTGATCCCTCCTTCCAAGTGTCCGTTTTCCGTGAGTTCTCTTGCGTTTGTCCTTCGTTTCCTTGCTACTGTGGAGTATACGATTTTTCTAGATGTGCTGTCTTCAAAGCTGTTTCCGGTGTTCCCTGCCATCGTGTTGTTGGCGCAAGTTAAGAAGGCGTTCTCTACAACTAGTCTAGATGTTTTGTTGGTGTTCCTGTACAGAAAACTCATATTTTCCCAGTCTATTCTATGATCATATTCCCATCCAGTTTGAATGAGGTCCTTTTAGTAATTCTACTAATGCACAGAACAATTGTGTATGTGATAAAGTTGATAAATATTGATATATATATATATATATATATATATATATATATATATATATATATATATATATATATATATATATATATATATATATATATATATATATTGCTGTAAAACAACATGCACCTTATCTTAGCGTTAGTTTTACATTAAGTGGTGTCTTGTTTGTTATTTATCGCTTCGGACATTCATTTATTTCTTTGCCAACGTTTATATTTTCATAGTTGGGCCTTCTGTTTTGTGGATGCCTGTTTTTAATATGAATATTGCTATAGCCACAGCCAATAAATCTGAAGGTTTGGTTATCACGTCCTGGCACCTACACTTATGAAATCGCTTTCTCTGATGTTTGACAGGTTGCCAGGACAGGATGTTGAACCTTAGGATTTGTTGGCTATGGCTGTGCCTATGTTTGAAAATTATTTTGCTAATAGGCCTTGTTAACTCGCTAATTTTCATTTACCAAAAAATACTAAACACATCCCAATACACACAAGCTAATTGAGAGTAAATGTAATGAATATTCACTGGATGAGAATTTTGTAAAAGAAATGGAGAAGGAGAGGGGTATATGTGGGAACAAAAGTTGAGATGCATAAAAGCTCTGTTGAGCAAACTCCTCTTCAAGGCCAGTGTGGTGTATAAATTAAGGTGTATGCAGTAGAGCGGAATTGTGAGTCCCCAGAAGCTACCTAAGTTTGGCATAATACAGCTACCCTGTTGAGGCGTCTGAAATATTACAGAAATCAAGGAGCCATTTTTCACCATTGTAGCAAACGACATGACAAGAGACCCACACCAGATGAACTGAGACAAGCAGCAACAAGACTTAGACAAGAAAACGGCAAGCAAAGACTGATGATCGCAGAAACCCAGGCTAAACGTACAGACATCACAGTTTGCTCCACCATCCACCAGGAGGCCGACAGCGTTGAACGCTGAGAGGCAGGGATCAAAGTACAAGACGTAATAGAGCATCAGACATTGCAAATCTAATGCAGAGCGAAATATGGGCCAGTCATGTATATATATCTATATATATTATGAAATGCTTACCTTGAGCCAGTCACAGACTCTCAGTGAATGATTTCGTACTTACCTCTATTTTTGTATAAGATCTGACTGCTGCTGATTCAGGAAAGTGTAAAAAAAAAAAGAAAAAAAGGGAAAAAGGTGGAGTTTATCTGAGCCAATTGCTCTACTCACAAGGTATTTGTAAGTAAACACGTTAGGGTAAGTTTAAAATTACGTGTATTTACATGAAATGAAATATCAGAAGATGAAATGGGCTAATCATGCATGCAAAGCCCGAGAGGTTAATTAATAACTGGGAAAACTTGAAAGTATATCCGTCGGTGTGTCGATGCTGACACACGGCATAGTCAAGAGAGATTTCCACGGCTAACAAACCCTCTGTAAGCGGAGAGATTCACGAATTAAA
>NC_089766.1:17323507-17333507 GCF_040412425.1 Macrobrachium rosenbergii | reverse complement strand
CTTTAATTAGAACTCGCAATCTTTTCCAACGTGAGTCAGAACGAAATGATTTGTGTCATTCCGCGGTAGTGTCTTCTTCCAAGCACTAGAAGCTTCAGTTATTAGCTCTTGTGGTAATGCAGATCAACATGAAAAAAAACACTCCTTTCTGCCGTTAGGAAAACATTTTCATAATTTATTTATTTATACTTTCAACTGTGTCTAACAGTTGTTCTTGGAAACACTGATTGCGTGTCTTTGCGTCGTGCATAACACTTGTGATAATGCGCTGATAACACAGAATCGAATAAAATCATTGTAGTAAAGCAATTCTTATACCATTAATTTTTCTTTCCATTTGATGTTAATTCACGTTGAGTAACAAAACAGCTGAAAAGAGCAGGAACAGACACATACCTCACAGAGAGCAAGATTTCAGGAGCTAAGTCTGAGGCAACCTTCTTTGATCACGCCTTCCGTTCAACTGTCGTGCTGCTCGTGCAGGTTAGCCTCAGAAGCCTTACCTGAGACTTTAAGCAAGAAGGCGTTTTTGAGGGATTAGCATCTCCCTAAGGAGTCGTAGTGACCATACTGCCAGACGAAAGAAATGTAAACTACGCCACTAAAATAGAGAATCTGCTAATTGCCAGTTATGGTAATGAGTTCATTTACTCATTTTATCTCCTTCGGGTCTCCGTTTATTGGGTACATTACGTTTCTCGCGCAAATTTATCGAGTGTTTTCTTATATTTCTAACATTTTTTTCTCATTTACACTGATTTGTGTACACCAAATAATACAAACTCGAAACACAGGTTATGAGACTAATATAACATACTGAACCAAAACGTTGTATTTACAGTTACAATACAGTATATACCGAAGTACAAACATGTTTATCATTTTATTAAAATAAAAAATATATATATTTGAATATTGTGATAAGGTCAAATTACAAGAGGCAGTACATTGATTTACATACATCACAAAAAAGATGGTCTGTTGTAATATATGTGAATGAAATAACTTAATTATTATCTTTTGCACACAGCATTATTTGGTAGTTAAAGTTTCTAACTTTCTCTTTTAAGTCAAGTTTTGTTGGGTACATTGGAATTATTTTCTTGAGAACAATAATTAATCAATAAAACGGTAGTAGAGGCCAATGTTATTAATTTTGCTCTTTTTCTGGTACTGTGACTTTCATCGCAAAATCATTTTGAACAAGGTGCCAGATTTCTCTGACTACTTGATGTTTTGAAATTAGGTTTTTGTGTTAATTTATTAATGATGATATTACTATACATAACCATATTTGCTTTAATATCATGTGGGCATAATAACGACCCCCTACTGATACCAACAAGGTAATTGTGGTTCCCATTTTCTGGACACGGTATCAAATCTTTACAATCGTCGCATTTTTCTCTTATTTGAAAACTAAGGAACAACAATAGCCTGCCAAATAAATTATTATAGGAAAAACCTCCTTACAGTTATCAACATTACTTCGTGGTACTTTAGAGATATATTATCATATATACAAAACTACTCCTGTCTATAACTGGTAATCTCTAAATCGTTCCATTTCAAATGATCAAAACTTCTCAGACTTACATTTTTATTGTGGAAAGGTAAGTCTTGCTTGAAGACAGACGACATCCTAAGCTTCTTTTCACTTTCAAACACTTGACGTACGGAAATATTGTGCTGACCATCTGCAAGTTCACAATATTGACTAAACCTTGCCTCTGGATTATCTGTTTGAAATTTTCCTGTCAGTACGTAACTCATTTTCAGTTCAGATATAGTAGTCCGTTATTTCTAATATTGCCTGAGTTGTATGTTTCAGTGCTGTGAATGTTTCTTTCTTAGCGTTCCAATTAAATCCTTTTACGCCAGGCCACTTATATAGCCTTTCGTAGAAGTAGTTGAGAAATTGACGTTTTGCGTCATGCACGCGTACTTATTAGGGTACCATATTTGTTATTTAACCTTTGACCTTATATGGGGATTTTACATTCATTATTGTCCATGAAATGTGTAAACAGTTTGACATATTCTGCAACTTCTGAATAAAAAGGCAACAGTGATTTTTTCCAATGAGATACGCACTGAATAATTGCAAAACTAAATTATTTTATTTCTCAAAAGATAGAGCAGGAGAACGTTTTTCATGACAGTTTATATGAACGTTTCAAGACTAAGCCATCTTCTGTCTCATAAAGTGTTTTCTGAGAGCTGAATGGTGCATCATGAATTTCATTTTCTAAAATATGATTTCCATCAAAGGAGAATCGAGGGACCTCATTGTTTTATTTACATCTTTCTGTCCAAGCCAATTATTCCTGATAAATTTCAACAAAAGTACTGATTCGCCAAAAAAGGGGTGTGTTACTCTGAAATGGGTGGTAATGCACTATAGACGGTTGTGGAGGACTGACAAAAGAGGACATTGCTTTCCCATTGATAACATTGTTATCAGGGACTTAGGCCCCTCCTTTGCTTTCAAGAAGAACTTGATGCATAGGATGCTGAAGGCTGGTACATGGCTTCGCCAAACGACCCTCACATCCTTCTGTCTGCAGGACGTTGCCCATACGTCCTTGGACACTTTTCCTTGGCCCAGGGGTGGCTGCTCATTTGCAGAGTTGTCGTCCTGGCACTCTTTCGGGCTGGTTTTATAATTCCCTTACAATTGGGAATAACACACCAATAGTGTATTTCGATAGCACACACAGAACTGAATCTTTCAGTATACATTAAAGCCGAATTCACGATTAGATAACACAAATATAGCTCAAAATACATACAGCGATGTGACACCTATTGGCTGACCTTAACGTGCACTAACCCTTCCCATAGAGCAAACACCTCAATATCTACCAAGACCTACAGTGGTCTACGTCATCACCTCGTGACGTCAAATCCACCAGGCCTTCTTTCTCAGGCTCCAGGGTTGGCATGGATAGATACCCGAGGACCTACCCGCTTGCCAGCCCAGGCCGGGTTTTTTAATCTAAAAAACCCGGGCGGTTTTTTTTTAAGTTTTTAGCTGTTTTCTGCTTCTATAATCCATTATCATTGTTCTATTGTGTAACTTTTAGTTTGATACATAATTTAAAATAGAACAAATATATTTACAACCCCCTTTTTTTAAATTATGGAAGACATAATAGAAGTTTTCATCTAAAAAAACTGGGCGGGTTTTATCTTTTTAGTTGCTTTTCTGCTTCTATAATACATTATTATGGTACTATTGTGTAAATTTTAGTGAGATACATAATGAAGAGTAGAACAGCATACCTAGAAATCCCTTTTTGATTTTGGAAGACCTAGTATAGTTCATTACACTTACAGTACAGCAAGTCTCCAACTGCGAGATCAGTTTGAGACCTGTTGTAATTCAGATCTGTTCTAAGTCAGATTTATGGTCAGACCAGGTATATAAGGTACTTCTGAGATTTAGCCTAGGCCTACTAAGAAAACTGAAAACCAACTTTTGACTGCAGTAGGGCATTACTGTACTGTGCAGTTACAGTATACATTATGCACATATACATTATAAAATATCAGGAATAAAAGAAAATGCAGTATTTGTTATGATTTTATATTGAAAAGTAATGTAATTATGAAAAGTTAGCTACATTTAATACTTTAGGCCTAAAGACAAACAAACTTGGCATTGGTTTTGGGTAGTATACAACTTAAACTTTCATAGGCCTATTCAAGCAAAAAAATAGTAAAGATGTTTGCCAAAGATTAGCACACTACAGTAATTCAACAACAGACCACCTCATATTTTAAGTGATTTGGTAAAACAAAAAGGTACCTATTGACAAACAAAACAAGAAGTACAGTAGCTTAAGGGGTTTGCCTCATTGATGTAAAGCAACCATAGTTTTTTAATTTTATGTACGACAGGTAAAATACAGTGAATTAGGCTTATACTGTTAGAATTGTAGGCACTCTTTTACATTCCTACAGGTCAGTATACATATTTCGCAACTACCAATCTGCTGGTTCTCCTGAGTCTTTGTTGTGACCTCACCAGCTTTGCAATCTTGTCATTGCGTAGTCTGTTTCTTAATTTAGTGTGAATTTGACCGGAAGTGGGAAAAAATTCTTCAACTGATGCTGAAGAAGCTGGCAGGGGAACTTATTTCTGCATAAACTTGTAAATATTGCGGTGTAAATCCTATCCACTTATTTTTTCTGCTTTTGCTTCCATTATTTTCCCCCACTTGGATGGTGAGAAAGTTTCAGTTACTTTGGCTGAGAACATTGATTTGGGATAAGCTTCTTCATCTTCAATAAACAAAGCCATCAAAGTGCTACAAAATCTGCATTAATTGAGGATAGCCACGCAGCTGCCACGATCTTGATCACTGACAATTTTTTCCTTTTATATTTGGGATGAGCGGCTCATTGTTTAATAAAGTTGTTGTCAGAAACTTGGCCTTCAGTTTCCAAACTTTCCACAGTAGGCCTAATCTAAAGAAGTCTCGATTACCATATATACCTGGTCCTGGTCTGACTTAACCCTTAAAATACGGGACTGCAATGTTGGTACAGACTGGACTTAAAATCGGTCTCGGGAAAGGATCTTTTATGTAGTAGGAGACTTGCATGTCTGTTCAACTTATTTTTATATTTTTCTCTTAATTTTTCAAGGATTATAAGTAGATAGCTGAAATACAAATGAAACTGAGGGCATAGAAATATTACTAGATTTAAATAGTAAAGGTAAAGAATCAATAAGGAAATAGAAAATATATATATGAAACTAGTAAATTGTACAAAAAAACAACGTATTTTCCCAAATAAAACCCGAGTTTTTTTCTTAAACCAGCCTCGTGAGTGTTTTTTAAAACCTGGTGTTTTTCAACAACCCCAAGGTTCAGCTTAGTCCCATGTTCTATGAGTCACGTTGCGTACATACCAAGGAAGCTATTTTTTTGGAGTTTGTTTTTTGTTTATTTTTTTTTATTCCATTATGGGGGTTCACTCCTCCAATACCTTCTCAGTCAGATCATTAAGTTAGCCCCTCTAATGTGTTGAGGGTAAATGTAATTTCCTGTCGATGGAATAACACACACACACACACACAATATATATATATATATCTTCTTCTTCTTCTTCTTTTAACTTGCTTTTTTCCCATTTTTGTATGGGGTAAGCACGATGCCTCTTTTTGAAGGACTTTGATTTGGCTTTGGGGTAGACCGTAGTCTCGATCGGCTGCCCTGCCTGACATCGCTTAGACCCCGGTAGCGTATGGTAGACATACATGTATACATACATATATATATATATATATATATATATATATATATATATATATATATATATATATAAATATATGTATGTGTGTGTGTGTGCCACACTAACTATGAAACGCATTGAGCAATTTCAACCAAACTTGGTATACATATGACTTACTGTCTAGAAATCAGCACTGTGGGCGTAAGACATCACTAGGACCGAATGGGGTGGGATGGCTTTCCTGAAACTGGGCTGGTTCTTCTCGTAGATTTAGCAACTTTACGAATTTATACCTAATAATATAAATTATATCGCATGTAGAGCATATATATATATATATATATATATATATATATATATTATACATATGACTTACTATCTGGAAAAGAATACAAGGGGGTAGACGTCAGTGACACCAAAGGGGGTGGGGTTAAAAGGGGGGTGACAGCGAGAGAGAATGAGAGGGAGAGGGAAGGAGAGAGAGGAGTAGAGGTGTTTGGGAGAAGAAAGAGGGAAAGAGACAAGGAGGGTTGGAGAGAGAAAGAGAGGGAGAAACTGAGAGAAAGAAAGAGTGAGAGGGACAGGAAATGAGCTACAGAGTAGAGGGGGTGTTAGGGAGAAGAAATGGTGAAGACTGTCTCCTTATATACGATTAATAAAAAGCAAAATTTAAGTGGCAACACGTAAGTGTGGCGATAGTGCTCTACGTTCCTTTTTCTTGGCGACTAATCTAGTTATTTCTGAATATTTTAGGTAAGTTGTGGGTATCGTCATTAGACTTTTACACCAGGTAACTCATGAAGTGGGTGTCGCGAATCATTTCCGGTGGGCCACCACTGGAGCAGTTGACCTGCTATCAACGCCACCAGGTGGCGAAATCGTTACCCTCGATTCTCGGCCTGGGCTAACTCTCCGTCATCGTATTGATTTAAATATCAACTTTTACTTGCTTTTTCACCTTCTATAAGTTCGTTTTATCCTCGGAGTTGTACTTCGAATCTTATAAGAAATTAATTCGCCTGTATACTTTACAGCACTATTTTCCACCTAATTTTTAGGTTTCGATTTACAGAAGCAAATTAGTGGTTATTTATCCTCCACAAAAGTGCCACTCATATTAATAATCCCTACATATAGACGTGGTCAGGTAAATACAGCATTTCTGTTACAGTTTCGATGACTAAATAATAAGCTAGGGTAAATTCTTTGGCCAAACTAGGAATAGTTTTGCTGTGAAAAGAAAATGAGTGATTGAATAGTGCAATTTCTTCAACTTATGAAAGCTGTTCATTATAAGTCATTTAAAGTAATAATCTTACAGGGCCTTTTGAATCTCATCCTCCATGGAAGCGCAGATATTGGGTCTTGAGAAAACTATACATTCCATCTTGCTGGATTGCCATCCTTTGACTGAGGTGTGGAGGTGAGGCTGGCTGCCACTACAAAAGGGACAGAGCCGATTGAGTGAGTCTGTCTTTCGCATTTGGCTCGATCCATGCACTGGCACTCCAAGGTCCCTCGACGTATGCAACAAATCCAGGTCATAAGCGCCTTGTCGGATGTTAGTGAAAGCGTTTCATTGGTCAGCCTCTCTGTAGACCCCGCAGAAGGAACTGGCGCCATGAAGAAGTAAGGCTGTTGTAGCAGCGATTCATCCTGCAGTGGTGGTCCTTGAAATCCCCAGAAATGCTCAGTTGATCATTTACGATGTAATTCCTCAGATCCACCCAGGTTAGCGGGCGTTGGCCTCGGACTTCCGCACATGTCAGCAGTGTCGCACTGTTTCGTTAATACCCTGGAAATAATAATGAAAGTAAGACTTAGTATTTTATCACGCCATAGTTTTGCTGTTGTTGCTGTTTGATAATTGAACCATAACAACAATTTACCTCTCAGCCTTCAAGTACATAATAGGACTTAGGTACCTACCTCTAAGAGGATGTAAGCCCTGTAAATTGAGGGACTTTGCTGTAGTGGTATTTGGTTTTGAGAGGCACTCAACAAAAAAAAAAAAATAAATAAAAATATGTCACATATGAATATTGTGATAAGGTCAAATACAAGAGGCAGTACATTGATTTACATACATCACAAAAAGATATTCATTTAATATATGTGAATGAAAATAATCCTGATTATTATCTTTACATACAGCCATTATTTGGTAGTTAAAGTTTCTAGCTTTCTCTTTTAAGTCAAGTTTTTGTTGGGTACATTGGAACTATTTTCTTTGGAACAGTAATTAATCAATGAAACGGTAGTAGAGGCCCATATTATTAATTTTGCTCCTTTTTCTGTACTGACTTTCATCGCAAAAATCGTTTTGAAATAAGGTGCCAAATTTGTCTGACTGCTTGATGTTTTGAAATTAGGTTTGTTGCTAAGTTATTAATGATGATATTACTGTAATATCATCTGGGCGTAATAACGACCACCTACTGATACCAATAAGGTAATTGTGGTTCCCATTTTCTGACATTATCAAATCTTTACACCGCTTCATTTTGCTTTTTTGAAAACCAGGTAAAAACAATAGCTCAAGCAAATGAATTATTATAGGAAAAACCTCTCTCCTGTAATTATCAATACTGTGGTTCTTCTTCAGAGTTATATTATCTTATATACAAAACTCCTCCTGTCTATAACTGATACTCTCTTAATCGTTTCATTTCAAATCATCAAAACTTCTCAGCCTTACATTTTCATTGTGGAAATGTAAGTCTTGCTTGAAGACAGACAACATCCTAAGCTCCTTTTCACATTCAAACACTTGACCTACGGAATCAATGTGCTGACCACCTGCAAGTTCATAACCCATTTTCAGTCCAGATATACAGTAGTCCGTTATTTCTAATATTGCATGAGTTGTTTTTCAGTGCCATGAATGTTTCTTTTGTTAGCGTTCCACCAAACTCTTTTACGCCATCCCACGTATGTAGCCTTCTTAGAAACAGTTGAGGAATTGAAGAGTCGGAAGCAGCAGACGTATAGGAGGCCTAGGAGAAGGCAGCCGTGGAAAAACGGGAAGAGGTCAGAGAAACCGTAACTTTGGAAACCGTCATGACGGTAGACACTGGGATGCGGGTAGTCATGCAGTGGTACAGTAGGCCCCAAAGGATGGCACCCCTGGAAGGCCTAATGACACCCAACAGTCGGAGAGTTTCTGCACATCCATGCCTGACAGTACCTCTTCACATTCAGATTCCAATACAGCGCATTCAAGAGCCCACGATGTCAGGGGCTTTGGCCCTTCCATTGCTTTCAAAAAGAACTTGCCTGTGCATAGGATGCTGAAGACTGGTACATGGCTTTGCCAAACGCCCCTCACATCCTTCTATCTGCAGGATGTTGCCCATAGGTCCTTGGACACTTTTTCCTTGGGTCCGGTGGTGGCTGCTCATTTTGCAGAGTTGCTCGTCCCTGGCAAAGGAAAACCACACTGTCGGTTTTATAATTCCCCTGAGAATTAAATGACACCAATACTGTATTTCGGATAGCACACACAGAACTGTCTTTCAGTATACATTAAAGCTGAATTACAATTAGATAAATACAACTTAGCTCTAAAATACAGTGATGCGACTTATTGACCGACCTTTACGTGCACTAGCCTTCCCATAGAGTAAATAAACACCCTTAAGATATACCAAGACCTAGAGTGGTCTACGTCATCACCTCGCGATGTCAAATCCACCGGGCCTTCTTTTAGTCCCATGTGCTGTGAGTCACTTGACAGACTTACCAAGTAAGCTGTTTCTTTAGAGTTCGTTTCTTATTTATTTTTCTTTTTATTCCATTATGGGGTTCACCTCAAATACCGTTTCAGTGAGATCATCAAGTTAGCCCTCTAACGTGTTGAGGGTAAAATGTACTTTCCTGTCGACGGATAAGATACATCATCATTGACACACACACACAATATTATATATATATATATATATATATATATATATATATATATATATATATATATATATATATATATATGTAAAGTATGTAAAGAGTATGTGTGCGCGCGTGTGTGATTATTATTAAACAACATGAAATAAAGGGTATAGAAGAAGTTAGAATAAAACATTCAAGAACGAAGTACACAATTACTTGTCAAAATTAACTCACTTACAGTCCATTGGTGGAGTCCTTGAACGCCTGTTGAGTACTGTAAATTCCAGTGATGTCTTCACAGAGATATTTGCTTTGAATGCCTTTGCAGTACGTACCTTTCAACGGGTTATCTCTGTAGGTGTTGCAACGCTATTTAACGTATATCGATTATTCGTCCAGTGATAACCAATATTTAGGCATTATGTCTAACCACAGCAGTCATTACTTTCTTCTTTTAAGTCTCTCTCTCTCTCTCTCTCTCTCTCTCTCTCTCTCTCTCTCTCTGTGTGTGTGTGTGTGTGTCTTGAGGGACTAATCCGTCATTTCACCACGTGGTTCAATCTAGCCAATATGAAAGGACGTTTGCAGAGAGCCTCGATTCCCAAACCACCCACCCTTTTAGCCTTTTACTTTACCTCCATTCCGCTTCCTTTCTTCAGTCTTGCTGCCAACCACTCCAACTCCTTCTTTTCAACTGTCTAAAGCACTGAATGACTGAAAGTGCCCCAGTGCTTGGCTTTATAGCCGAATTTTCATAAATTCCTCTCTCTCTCTCTCTCTCTCTCTCTCTCTCTCTCTCTCTCTCTCTCTCTCCTGAATTTATTTCATCTTCCAAGCTTGTCGTCGAATGACTTTTTCTATCAGGTATTCA
>NC_089766.1:17278507-17318507 GCF_040412425.1 Macrobrachium rosenbergii | reverse complement strand
GTAACGACTCTGTCCCGGAAATTACTCAAGAGTCACAGCACAAAGCAGCTCACTGACTGACTTAACGCCATTGCATGTTATTGTTTGATCTCGTCCTTGTCATCGTCAGTAATACTCTCCATATGCTGATGCCAATAACGCAGATATCGTTTTTATGGAAGGTTTACGATATGGAAAATACGTTGAAAAAAATTGCGTTTGTTTTCATATCCTTGAAAACAATCATTTATGCTAATATATATATATATATATATATATATATATATATATATATATATATATATATATATGTATATGTATATATATATGTGTGTATATATATATATGTATATTTATATATTTGTGTGTGTATATATATGTATATACAGTATATGTATGTATAATATATATATATATATATATATATATATATATATATATATATATATATATATATATATATATATATATATATATATATATATATATATATATATATATATGGAGAGAGTGTAAATAGACAGACAGATATTTTATATAACGAGAGGGAGTTTTGAGCGCATATATATATGTATAATTAGCTAGTCAACTGAATAGTGGTAATTACTAAGTGACTCATCACTTCAGACACTTTAACTGTTTGCAGGCCTCGGCACCGTGGACTACCTGAAAAAATACATGCGTCTGAGGACGTCCCGTCGGCAGCTGCATTCAATGGTCTTCACGAAACACAGGGACTTGGAGGTTGGTATAATTTATTTTACCTTGTATTTGCACGTCGTCAGTTTCCTCAGCAGCTCCCAGGAGAGTCCGTCTGCAGTAAAGTTCGAGGAATTGTTACAAGAGAGGTTTTGAGAGAGGCTAAGTATGAGACCACATCCTGCCAAGTCAAGTGCCATTTCAAGCTTTGATGACGTCTTGGCTGCCTTTAAAGCCATTTTTTTTCCTGTTGCTAATACTGAGAAGCGTAGGAGGTATATCCGGGTTCTGACAAGTTTTCCTGGTAGAGATACTGATTCAGCTCTTATTAAAATACATTACGCTTTCCTTTTACGTATTCTCGAGGTTAATCATGAGCTCAACCACTTGTTTTATATATATACTGTATATATATATATATATATATATATATATATATATATATATATATATATATATATTTATCACACTGCGTGATTCATATACAATCAGAAAGCTACAAACGTCCTTTAATATCAATTCACTGACTAGTAATATATTTTCATATCAGAGGAATTTTTAGGTGATAATAAGTCCACCGTCCCATGGGATCGAACCAGCGACGGACGAGGAATCAGGACTACAGTGACACACTAACCAGTCGGCCACAAGGAGGTATAAATGAATACCATCTCCCATCAACCCACCCGTCGAACTCAGGTGTTTTGCGTTTGGAGGCGATATCCACCCACCTCTGCCATGTTGACCGTAGACGTTTTTCGCATCGCGTATATTATGACTATTTATCACATCACCGTGATTCATATACAATCAGAAAGCTACAAACGTCCTTTAATATCCAATTCACTCTACCTCGGAAGTAATATATTTTCATATATGTTACCGACGGGGGTTGATGGGAGATGGTATTTTATACCTCCTTGTGGCCGACTGGTTAGTGTGTCACTGTAGTCCTGATTCCCGTCCGTGCCGGATCCCACGGACGGTGGACTTATTATCACCTAAAAGTAACATATATGAAAATATATTACCTGAGGTAGAGTGAATTGATATTAAAGGACGGAGCTGATTGTATATGAATCACGGTGATGTGATAAATAGTCATAATATGGCTACAGACAAACGCACACACGGTCAACATGGCAGAGGTGGGTGGATATCGTCTCCAAACGCAAAACACCTGAGTTCGACGGGTGGGTTGATGGGAGATGGTATTCATTTATACCCCTTTGGCCGACTGGTTAGTGTGTCACTGTAGTCCTGATTCCTCGTCCGTCGCTGGTTCGATTCCACGGACGGTGGACTTATTATCACCTAAAATTCCCCTCGGCAACATATATGAAAATATATTACTCCGAGGTAGAGTGTGGATATTAAAGGACGTTTGTAGCTTTCTGATTGTATATGACGGTGATGTGATAAATAGTCATATTACCGACAAACGCACTACACGGTCAACATGGCAGAGGTGGGTGGATATCGTCTGCAAACAAAACACCTGAGTTCGACGGGTGGGTTGATGGGAGATGGTATTCTTTATACCTCCCTTTGTGGCCGACTGGTTAGTGTGTCACTGTAGTCCTGATTCCTCGTCCGTCGCTGGTTCGATCCCACGGGGACGGTGGACTTATTATCACCTAAAAATTCCTTCGTAACATATATGAAAATATCGAGGTAGAGTGAATTGGATATTAAAGGACGTTTGTAGCTTTCTGATTGTATATGAATCACGGTGATGTGATAAATAGTCACAATGCGACAAACGCACACAGTCAACATGGCAGAGGTGGGTGGATACAAACGCAAAACACCTGAGTTCGACGGGTGGGTTGATGGGAGATGGTATTCATTTATACCTCCCTTGTGGCCGACTGGTTAGTGTGTCACTGTAGTCCTGATTCCTCGTCCGTCGCTGGTTCGATCCCACGGGACGGTGGACTTATTATCACCTAAAAATTCCCCTTCGGTAACATATATGAAAATATATTACTTCCGAGGTAGAGTGAATTGGATATTAAAGGACGTTTGTAGCTTTCTGATTGTATATGAATCACGGTGATGTGATAAATAGTCATAATATGGCTACGATGCGACAAACGCACTACACGGTCAACATGGCAGAGGTGGGTGGATATCGTCTCCAAACGCAAAACACCTGAGTTCGACGGGTGGGTTGATGGGAGATGGTATTCCTTTATACCTCCCTTGTGGCCGACTGGTTAGTGTGTCACTGTAGTCCTGATTCTCGTCCGTCGCTGGTTCGATCACGGAATGTGGACTTATTATCACCTAAAAATTCCAGTAACATATATGAAAATATATTACTTCCGAGGTAGAGTGAATTGGATATTAAAGGACGTTTGTAGCTTTCTGATTGTATATGAATCACGGTGATGTGATAAATAGTCATAATATGGCTACGACAAACGCACTCACACGGTCAACATGGCAGAGGTGGGTGGATATCGTCTCCAAACGCAAAACACCTGAGTTCGACGGGTGGGTTGATGGGAGATGGTATTCATTTATACCTCTTGTGGCCGACTGGTTAGTGTGTCTGTAGTCCTGACGCTGGTTCGATCCCACGGGACGGTGGACTTATTATCACCTAAAATTCCCCTTCGGTAAATATATATGAAAATATATTACTTCCGAGGTAGAGTGAATTGGATATTAAAGGACGTTTGTAGCTTTCTGATTGTATATGAATCACGGTGATGTGATAAATAGTCATAATATGGCTACGTGCGACAAACGCACTACACGGTCAACATGGCAGAGGTGGGTGGATATCGTCTGCAAACGCAAAACACCTGAGTTCGACGGGTGGGTTGATGGGAGATGGTATTCCTTTATACCTCCCTTGTGGCCGACTGGTTAGTGTGTCACTGTAGTCCTGATTCCTCGTCCGTCGCTGGTTCGATCCCACGGGACGGTGGACTTATTATCACCTAAAATTCCCTTCGGTAACATATATGAAAATATATTACTTCGAGGTAGAGTGAATTGGATATTAAAGGACGTTTGTAGCTTTCTGATTGTATATGAATCACGGTGATGTGATAAATAGTCATAATATGGCTACGTGCGACAAACGCACTACGGTCAACATGGCAGAGGTGGGTGGATATCGTCTCCAAACGCAAAACACCTGAGTTCGACGGGTGGGTTGATGGGAGATGGTATTCATTTATACCTCCCTTGTGGCCGACTGGTTAGTGTGTCACTGTAGTCCTGATTCCTCGTCCGTCGCTGGTTCGATCCCCGGGACGGTGGACTTATTATCACCTAAAAATTCCCCTTCGGTAACATATATGAAAATATATTACTTCCGAGGTAGAGTGAATTGGATATTAAAGGACGTTTGTAGCTTTCTGATTGTATATGAATCACGGTGATGTGATAAATAGTCATAATATGGCTACGTGCGACAAACGCACTACACGGTCAACATGGCAGAGGTGGGTGGATATCGTCTCCAAACGCAAAACACCTGAGTTCGACGGGTGGGTTGATGGGAGATGGTATTCATTTATACCTCCCTTGTGGCCGACTGGTTAGTGTGTCACTGTAGTCCTGATTCCTCGTCCGTCGCTGGTTCGATCCCACGGGACGGTGGACTTATTATCACCTAAAAATTCCCCTTCGGCAACATATATGAAAATATATTACTTCCGAGGTAGAGTGAATTGGATATTAAAGGACGTTTGTAGCTTTCTGATTGTATATGAATCACGGTGATGTGATAAATAGTCATAATATGGCTACGCATGCGACAAACGCACTACACGGTCAACATGGCAGAGGTGGGTGGATATCGTCTCCAAACGCAAAACACCTGAGTTTGACGGGTGGGTTGATGGGAGATGGTATTCATTTATACCTCCCTTGTGGCCGACTGGCTAGTGTGTCACTGTAGTCCTGATTCCTCGTCCGTCGCTGGTTCGATCCCACGGGACGGTGGACTTATTATCACCTAAAAATTCCCTTCGGTAACATATATGAAAATATATTACTTCCGAGGTAGAGTGAATTGGATATTAAAGGACGTTTGTAGCTTTCTGATTGTATATGAATCACGGTGATGTGATAAATAGTCATAATATGGCTACGCATGCGACAAACGCACTACACGGTCAACATGGCAGAGGTGGTGGATATCGTCTCCAAACGCAAAACACCTGAGTTCGACGGGTGGGTTGATGGGAGATGGTATTCATTTATACCTCCCTTTGTGGCCGACTGGTTAGTGTGTCACTGTAGTCCTGATTCCTCGTCCGTCGCTGGTTCGATCCCACGGGACGGTGGACTTATTATCACCTAAAATTCCTTCGGTAACATATATGAAAATATATTACTTCCGAGGTAGAGTGAATTGGATATTAAAGGACGTTTGTAGCTTTCTGATTGTATATGAATCACGGTGATGTGATAAATAGTCATATTATGGCTACGTGCGACAAACGCACTACACGGTCAACATGGCAGAGGTGGGTGGATATCGTCTCCAAAACGCAAAACACCTGAGTTCGACGGGTGGGTTGATGGGAGATGGTATTCATTTATACCTACCTTTGTGGCCGACTGGTTAGTGTGTCACTGTAGTCCTGATTCCTCGTCCGTCGCTGGTTCGATCCCACGGGACGGTGGACTTATTATCACTAAAATTCCCTTCGGTAACATATATGAAAATATATTACTTCCGAGGTAGAGTGAATTGGATATTAAAGGACGTTTGTAGCTTTCTGATTGTATATGAATCACGGTGATGTGATAAATAGTCATAATATGGCTACGATGCGACAAACGACACACGGTCAACATGGCAGAGGTGGTGGATATCGTCTCCAAACGCAAAACACCTGAGTTCGACGGGTGGGTTGATGGGAGATGGTATTCATTTATACCTCCCTTGTGGCCGACTGGTTAGTGTGTCACTGTAGTCCTGATTCCTCGTCCGTCGCTGGTTCGATCCCACGGGACGGTGGACTTATTATCACCTAAAATTCCTTCGGTAACATATATGAAAATATATTACTTCCGAGGTAGAGTGAATTGGATATTAAAGGACGTTTGTAGCTTTCTGATTGTATATGAATCACGGTGATGTGATAAATAGTCATAATATGGCTACGATGCGACAAACGCACTACACGGTCAACATGGCAGAGGTGGGTGGATATCGTCTCCAAACGCAAAACACCTGAGTTCGACGGGTGGGTTGATGGGAGATGGTATTCATTTATACCTCCCTTGTGGCCGACTGGTTAGTGTGTCACTGTAGTCCTGATTCCTCGTCCGTCGCTGGTTCGATCCCACAGGACGGTGGACTTATTATCACCTAAAAATTCCCTTCGGTAACATATATGAAAATATATTACTTCCGGAGGTAGAGTGAATTGGATATTAAAGGACGTTTGTAGCTTTCTGATTGTATATGAATCACGGTGATGTGATAAATAGTCATAATATGGCTACGTGCGACAAACGCACTACACGGTCAACATGGCAGAGGTGGGTGGATATCGTCTCCAAACGCAAAACACCTGAGTTCGACGGGTGGGTTGATGGGAGATGGTATTCATTTATACCTCCCTTGTGGCCGACTGGTTAGTGTGTCACTGTAGTCCTGATTCCTCGTCCGTCGCTGGTTCGATCCCACGGACGGTGGACTTATTATCACCTAAAATTCCCTTCGTAACATATATGAAAATATATTACTTCCGAGGTAGAGTGAATTGGATATTAAAGGACGTTTGTAGCTTTCTGATTGTATATGAATCACGGTGATGTGATAAATAGTCATAATATGGCTACGTGCGACAAACGCACTACACGGTCAACATGGCAGAGGTGGGTGGATATCGTCTCCAAACGCCGAAACACCTGAGTTCGACGGGTGGGTTGATGGGAGATGGTATTCATTTATACCTCCCTTGTGGCCGACTGGTTAGTGTGTCACTGTAGTCCTGATTCCTCGTCCGTCGCTGGTTCGATCCCACGGGACGGTGGACTTATTATCACCTAAAAATTCCCCTTCGGTAACATATATGAAAATATATTACTTCCGAGGTAGAGTGAATTGGATATTAAAGGACGTTTGTAGCTTTCTGATTGTATATGAATCACGGTGATGTGATAAATAGTCATAATATGGCTACGTGCGACAAACGCACTACACGGTCAACATGGCAGAGGTGGGTGGATATCGTCTCCAAACGCAAAACACCTGAGTTCGACGGGTGGGTTGATGGGAGATGGTATTCATTTATACCTCCCTTGTGGCCGACTGGTTAGTGTGTCACTGTAGTCCTGATTCCTCGTCCGTCGCTGGTTCGATCCCACGGACGGTGGACTTATTATCACCTAAAATTCCCCTTCGGTAACATATATATGAAAATATATTACTTCCGAGGTAGAGTGAATTGGATATTAAAGGACGTTTGTAGCTTTCTGATTGTATATGAATCACGGTGATGTGATAAATAGTCATAATATGGCTCGATGCGACAAACGCACTACACGGTCAACATGGCAGAGGTGGGTGGATATCGTCTCCAAACGCAAAACACCTGAGTTCGACGGGTGGGTTGATGGGAGATGGTATTCATTTATACCTCCCTTGTGGCCGACTGGTTAGTGTGTCACTGTAGTCCTGATTCCTCGTCCGTCGCTGGTTCGATCCCACGGGACGGTGGACTTATTATCACCTAAAAATTCCCCTTCGGTAACATATATGAAAATATATTACTTCCGAGGTAGAGTGAATTGGATATTAAAGGACGTTTGTAGCTTTCTGATTGTATATGAATCACGGTGATGTGATAAATAGTCATAATATGGCTACGTGCGACAAACGCACTACACGGTCAACATGGCAGAGGTGGGTGGATATCGTCTCCAAACGCAAAACACCTGAGTTCGACGGGTGGGTTGATGGGAGATGGTATTCATTTATACCTCCCTTGTGGCCGACTGGTTAGTGTGTCACTGTAGTCCTGATTCCTCGTCCGTCGCTGGTTCGATCCCACGGACGGTGGACTTATTATCACCTAAAAATTCCCTTCGTAACATATATGAAAATATATTACTTCCGAGGTAGAGTGAATTGGATATTAAAGGACGTTTGTAGCTTTCTGATTGTATATGAATCACGGTGATGTGATAAATAGTCATAATATGGCTACGTGCGACAAACGCACTACACGGTCAACATGGCAGAGGTGGGTGGATATCGTCTCCAAACGCCAAAACACCTGAGTTCGACGGGTGGGTTGATGGGAGATGGTATTCATTTATACCTCCTTGTGGCCGACTGGTTAGTGTGTCACTGTAGTCCTGATTCCTCGTCCGTCGCTGGTTCGATCCCACGGGACGGTGGACTTATTATCACCTAAAATTCCCCTTCGGTAACATATATGAAAATATATTACTTCCGAGGTAGAGTGAATTGGATATTAAAGGACGTTTGTAGCTTTCTGATTGTATATGAATCACGGTGATGTGATAAATAGTCATAATATGGCTACGTGCGACAAACGCACTACACGGTCAACATGGCAGAGGTGGGTGGATATCGTCTCCAAACGCAAAACACCTGAGTTCGACGGGTGGGTTGATGGGAGATGGTATTCATTTATACCTCCCTTGTGGCCGACTGGTTAGTGTGTCACTGTAGTCCTGATTCCTCGTCCGTCGCTGGTTCGATCCCACGGACGGTGGACTTATTATCACCTAAAAATTCCCCTTCGGTAACATATATGAAAATATATTACTTCGAGGTAGAGTGAATTGGATATTAAAGGACGTTTGTAGCTTTCTGATTGTATATGAATCACGGTGATGTGATAAATAGTCATAATATGGCTTCGTCAAGCGACAAACGCACTACACGGTCAACATGGCAGAGGTGGGTGGATATCGTCTCCAAACGCAAAACACCTGAGTTCGACGGGTGGGTTGATGGGAGATGGTATTCATTTATACCTCCCTTGTGGCCGACTGGTTAGTGTGTCACTGTAGTCCTGATTCCTCGTCCGTCGCTGGTTCGATCCCACGGGACGGTGGACTTATTATCACCTAAAAATTCCCCTTCGGTAACATATATGAAAATATATTACTTCCGGAGGTAGAGTGAATTGATATTAAAGGACGTTTGTAGCTTTCTGATTGTATATGAATCACGGTGATGTGATAAATAGTCATAATATGGCTACGTGCGACAAACGCACTACACGGTCAACATGGCAGAGGTGGGTGGATATCGCTCCAAACGCAAAACACCTGAGTTCGACGGGTGGGTTGATGGGAGATGGTATTCATTTATACCTCCCTTGTGGCCGACTGGTTAGTGTGTCACTGTAGTCCTGATTCCTCGTCCGTCGCTGGTTCGATCCCACGGGACGGTGGACTTATTATCACCTAAAATTCCCTTTCGGTAACATATATGAAAATATATTACTTCCGAGGTAGAGTGAATTGGATATTAAAGGACGTTTGTAGCTTTCTGATTGTATATGAATCACGTGATGTGATAAATAGTCATAATATGGCTACGTCGACAAACGCACTACACGGTCAACATGGCAGAGGTGGGTGGATATCGTCTCCAAACGCAAAACACCTGAGTTCGACGGGTGGGTTGATGGGAGATGGTATTCATTTATACCTCCCTTGTGGCCGACTGGTTAGTGTGTCACTGTAGTCCTGATTCCTCGTCCGTCGCTGGTTCGATCCCACGGGACTGTGGACTTATTATCACCTAAAATTCCCCTTCGGTAACATATATGAAAATATATTACTTCCGAGGTAGAGTGAATTGGATATTAAAGGACGTTTGTAGCTTTCTGATTGTATATGAATCACGGTGATGTGATAAATAGTCATAATATGGCTACGTGCGACAAACGCACTACACGGTCAACATGGCAGAGGGGGTGGATATCTCTCCAAATGCAAAACACCTGAGTTCGACGGGTGGGTTGATGGGAGATGGTATTCATTTATACCTCCCTTGTGGCCGACTGGTTAGTGTGTCACTGTAGTCCTGATTCCTCGTCCGTCGCTGGTTCGATCCCACGGACGGTGGACTTATTATCACCTAAAATTCCCCTTCGGTAACATATATGAAAATATATTACTTCCTGGAGGTAGAGTGAATTGATATTAAAGGACGTTTGTAGCTTTCTGATTATATATATATATATATATATATATATATATATATATATATATATATATATATATATATATATATATATATATATATATATATAGTGTTATACCCCTGTTGGCCTGAGCAGTTAATAAGATACATGTAGTTAGTCAACTGCGGGCGCTGCTGTCATGGTGTAGGCTATGGCTGGCAACCTCATCCCAGAAGTATTTTTTGAGAACCAGAAGATTAACACCCTCTGTGGCCACCCCTGTCGGAGGAACAGTCAAATGGTGAAAGATACGTATACCAGAAAGAGTGAGAGAGAGAGAGAGCGAGCGATTATATCTTGAGTTGCTAAGAGGTTTAGAGCTCAGGCTTAAGTGCCCATGGAGTGTGAGTAAGACACCGTTGATTGTGTGTCTCCAGACGATATGCGAAGAAAATAAGCAGTTGAAATTTAATGAGTTTGACGTAAGGGATATTTTTACCAGATCTCGTAACGGTTCAAGAGGTGTCGAGTGTATCATTTTGGTGGCCCCATTCATTATCATTATTTATGGCTTCCTGTTACATTAACGCAAAATAGAAAAAATCATTTCATCAGCGGCAGCCCAAAATTTCAACATTAAATGCTAAAGGACATGGCTCATGAAAACATTAAATTTGTACGACTCCCAATTTCATAACTGATTGCGGCTTAAGAGTATTCAGTGTATGATTGAAAGTACAACAGACATCAAACAAATAATTATGTTTTTGCAAACATAAGAATTGGATCTGACCATCTCTATAAGTTATTACATACTTAACAAAATAACCAATTTAATTTCTGAAACTCATGCCTGTTGCGAAAGCTGCTACAAACGCGCACACTTGAGATGTATTTGTATAGCCCCGTAACCTTGAAAATATTTGTCTTAGTGAATTAATTGCCCTCTAATCTTATGTTGGGAAAGATTGTCATTGCTCAAGCAAGCTCTGTATAAGAGGTGTGGGAGTGTGGGAGTAAATGTTCATCTGACAGTCGACAACTGATCACTTGAACAGTTCCGAATTCCAGTCTTCCTGTTAACGTATTCCTATATCCATCAGATTAGGTTTTAAAGTTAAGTATATCTTAGTTTAACTAGACCACTGAGCTGATTAACAGCTCTCCTAGAGAGGGCTGGCCCGAAGGATTAGATTTATTTTACGAGGCTAACAACCAACTGGTTACCTAGCAACGGGACCTACAGCTTATTGTGGAATCCGAACCACATTATGACGAGAAATGAATTTCTATCACCAGAAATAAATTCCTCTAATTCTTCACTGGCCGGTCGGAGATTCGAACGCTGGGCCAACAGCGTGCTAGCCGAGAGTTCTACCCACCCCCCAATGAAGCACTCTAGAGGGACCCCAGTGGAAGGCAAAATGATTAACTTGATAAGTACTGGCAAGAACTCGTAGGGGGTTAGTGCCGTCATTGTACCTCACACGGTGCACTGTAGGCATTAATTGAAGTTCTTTTCAGGGTTCCTTCGCCCCCTAGCTGCAACGTCATGCATTCATTTTACCATACCTCCGTTCATTTTCTCTTTCTTCTGTTTTATTCTGCACCCTCTGCTAACAGTTATTTCATAGTGCAACTACGAGGTTTTCCTCCTGTTACACCTTTCAACCCTTCTTTTCTCTCAATTTCCCTTTTAGCGCTGAGTGACCTCATAGGTCCCAACACTTGACCGTTGGCCTAAATTTTACATTCCAAACCCAGTTCCAATACTGGCAAGAAATCTGTTGTCGAGACAGGTTGGCTGGTTGAATTTTGATGTCAAAATCCTCCCCAATTCTTGGAGTGACCACATCCCCTACCCTGTGTTGCAGGGGTTTGTCGTGCATCTCCCCCTCCCTCCCCCTTCCCCGCCCCATTCCACTCCTTGTCATTCTTTGTCTGCAGGTAGCTAGTGGCCTTGTCTGTTTCGCTAGAAACCTAAAGGTATGCCGTGTATGAGGGTCAAACTGTGTGTTTATATATATGTATGTTTGGCACAGGATTTGGTGACCCCACCACAACAGGCGGGGGATCCTTGGCTGACCGTTGTGGTGCTCTGCTTTATTAGGTCAACTAGCTGTAAATGGGTACCTTCTTCTTTTGGGTTCAGGAAAAAGCTGTGGAGCTAGCACCTTCATCCCTAAAAACTAGGAAATTGCTTCGTTGCACTCTTCTGGCTATATATATATATATATATATATATATATATATATATATATATATATATATATATATATATATATATACTATATAATATATATATATATATATATATATATAATATATATATATATATATATATATATATATATATATTTATATATATTGTCTGTATATATATAATATATTTATATATTGTCACGAAGTGTTCCAAGCACCTGGTTATTGCACAACTAATCACAGAATTTAAAAATTGACCTCATTTCACTTCAGCCAGATACCTGAACTCTTATAATAATAAAATTTACGACTTAGCACTCTAAAGGTAACAGTGATCCCTTAAAAGCTTATTAATTACGTGAAAATCAAACTAAGTTTATCAAATCAAGTGTGAGGTATCAACAATTAAACAAGAAATATACTGGAGTAAAAGGGCATCACTCCATCAAACAACTTTAACTGTTTCCCTGGTCTTAATTCACTTCAGCAAAACTAAAGGAACAAAACATGTGTATCACTTTGCCTTATGCACACAATTAATCCTATTCATTGGTGGTCAATAAATGAAACACTTTTTAAAAATCTTAAATACAAAAATTTATTTTTAAATTCAAAATTTATAATTAGAATTCACAATCTGAAAAAATTTACTGTTGCTTGAAAACAACACAGAATTTCATTAATTCATAAATTAAATTACAAAGGTTAATTTATCAAGAAATTAAATCAAGCAAAATTTAAACTCAAAAATTACTCAAGATTTGAAAAGAAAATATTAGTAAATGAAAATTAAATCAGGTATGCAATGTTAACTTATAAGGAAATACTTAAAGAGCTTAGTAAATAAATGATAAATCACCAGTATATAAAATGTGAAAAATCAGGAACTGCAAACAGAAGAAAACACAAAAATACACAAAATATTTACCAAAAACAATTTCACTAAGGCAAAAATCTTAATATACCTTATTTTACCATGGTAATGATAAGTAAAAGCTTGTGAAAACTTTCACAAAATCACCCAAAATGCAGCTGCTTGAGATTCACAAAACAGCTTCTCATAGGCGCCGTTACAAATATATACACTTTTCTTACATTCAGGTCTCAAAAGCTAAGTTTAATATCAATGACCACACAAATATTTTATGTTAATTACGTCTCTCTTTTGAAGAGAGAGAGAGAGAGAGGAGGAGGGGGGGGACCACAGGAACGGTCTCTGAAATCAAAATGAGCAAACTTTAGGATTCCAGCTATAAGTGAAACAATCAGATGACGTCATTATTAAGACATTTTGGGAACGCGATATGAGAAAAGGTTCTAGAAAAGGAAGATGACGTCACTTCCAGAGCAAAACGTTTTGAACTGCAATCTTACAAAACATGACTTAACCGATCGATACGTGCTTTTACCCTCAATGAGAAGGCGTATACGTGACTCGAACAGAAAATCAATATGGGACGTGATCAGAGCAATGTAATCCTAAACATGACGCAATTGCCATGTGCTTCGGTGTAATAACTTGTTCGTATTTCGCGAAAAAAGTCATATGGGACAAAGCTCATAATGAAATCTCAACACGACTCGACTGTTACCCCGACCTGTCAGCGTTTAACTTAAAACAAAGTGCTTGCTTGTCTCAACACTAGGATGCCCAGATCTAGCAATGTGCTTGAATCCCCAAAGGGAGTCATTTTGACTCCTATGTTTTTTACAGATATTTCCTGAAATATTTTGCATTTTTTATTATGATTTCTTGCGTTCTTTACAGTTTTGTATCCAAACAATGTAATATTATTGCTTATAATGTTCTTTTGTTATAATTAAGGATGCTTAAATTTAGTGGTGTCTTTGATTCCTAGTCAGAGTCATTTTGACCCCTATATATTTTTTTATATTTATTCAAATATCTTAATTGTATTATAAATTTTTACATTCGTTATTGTCATGTATACAAACAGTGTAATTTTACTGAAAAATAATTCTCATGTCATTGGTCCCAGGTAAAAATCATAAGCGGTTGATTAGGCTAGTATAACTTTTATTTTTGTTATAATTTTGGGAATGTACTTGCAAACATGAAGAAACTAAAGAGATCTTAGAAATAAAGACAAAAAGTAGCCTAGTAATCATACAATGTGCAACTAAATGAATTACAATTTGAGTCCATGTCACAATATCACATCTTTTGCACATGCGCATGACTTTTGCAATGCAAGTACCACATAAGGATTTTTTTACATTTCGTGCACTACCAATAGTGCGATTCTTCTTACAATGAGTCTTCACTTGGCAGTACTTCTTTAGGTCTCCTCTTTGGTCATTGTTTTCTCCATTTCCTTGATTATTTCATTTCTCATCTAATTTCTTCCTTGACTGTACATTTACCTCTGGTAATTCCTCTGACAATTGTTCAAGGAACTCTTTCCTGGTAACTTTTTCCTTTGTCACTTCCTTATAGATAGCCCATGCATTTATTGCTGCCAGGTCCAAGGTGTATTGAAAAGAATGTACATGCCACCGCCTTGTACTTGTTCTCACTGAATACTTTCGAGCCATTTGGTCCAAAATGTCAACTCCATATTTAGTATCGTTGTAACATTTGATTGTTTCTGGTGTCTTCTTTGCATTATTGGCTTGAACAGGTTCTTGATGGAGTGTGCTAAGAACAACATTTTTTTTTTAGCTTTTCCTTGATAAACTGTTAGAGTCATATCATCAGACTTGTAAATCTTAGTTGAGTACAACTTGTCTGTCATGGTTTTCACTGTGACAGGCACTTACTTCTCTTCTGTTTTTATTCATGGTCCCTATTATACTGGTTCCCTTTTTCTTTAGTTGCTTGGCTAAGTTGACAGATGTAAAATAGTTATCTGTTGTGACATTTCTCCCTTTGTTCAAATAGGGCTCCTCCATTGGTTGCATCTTCAGGAATATCAGCTAGAATAGCAAGAATTTGCTCCTGCGAAAGACGGCCTCTTCTCGCCATGCTTCCATGAAAATGACTTGCTGAATGTTTTTTCTATCGGTGACACTAACAAACAACTATTGCCAGACATATAGAATATTGTATCCATACAAGGATAATGCAATGTTCAAGTATGATGTTACTTGAATGTTGCACGTAGGAAATTTGCTTGAATCATGAGGAAAGTGACTCGAAAAAATTAGGAAATCTGGAAGGAAGAAATCTATAGGCCTATAATGAAACAACCATTATATTAAAGTCTTGGATACGTAATGTGTAAAAATGATTAGAAAACGAGACTTACATTTTTTACTTGAGTCCCACTGAAAGGAGTCAAAATGACTCCCTTGGGCATCCATTAAAAAAACAAAAAAATTAATGTCTAAAGTAATCCAACCTATTCTTCTACAGTTGCATGATGTAATATACTCAAATCATTAAGAGTCATTGAAGGATTCAGTGAAATATGAGAAAGAACCGAGTCTGGAGCACTTTGAATGGTGACAAGGAGTCCAAATGACTCCATCGGGCATTCTAATGTTAACCGATGACAGCTGAATCAAAACACGACATCTGGTCTAACACGAATCTCTTCTCCCACTATGTATTATTAAAAGCGTATTATTAATCCTTGTGTGATCTGACATTACAAAACATTCATATATAACTAATACTAATATACAGAATACATGGCAGCTAGGACAGTAAATATATCAAGAAGAAATATAAAAATAAGTTTACAAATAAGCTCATATAAATGACACATGGGGATTACATAGGAAAAAATATGTACCTGGAATCCAACACAATTGAAGAATTAGTAGGACTGACAAAACAGGGTTAAATATTTAAGAGGTATTACAAAGGATTAGGATCAACCGTTCAGAAGCAGAGACAGGACAATTAAAAGATTATCCAATGAGGTGACTAACCACAAAAAATGCTATAAAAGTACAACTCAGTAATACTTTTTTTTTTTAAACATTAACAATTTTTGCAAGATGAACATTTTTACAAATAAAAAATTATATTAAACATACGAATACATAGAAGATATATATAAGGTAACTAATTTGTAATTAAGTCTGTGATTTTATCTTTTAGGTCATTCTTGAACATTTTTCTAATAAAGCACTGCTGGCTCAAATATATAAACTTTCGAAATATATTACCAAGCTCTTGTCCCCGTTACTTGGAACTATCTCCGATTCTCACATATATACTGTAATTGTCTAGATTAGTTGATAAATTAAACAAAATCACTTTGTGACCCACTGATAGATTCGTTAGTTTTGATGTTTGTTCTCTTTTTACTAAAGTCCTTATAGATTCTATTTTCGAGTATCTTATTAATGAACTAATCCATCATTAATTACCTCTACCGGTAAGTCATATTACTTCACTCACTAGGTTGTGTATTTGTAATTGTAAGTTTATATTCAATGGTGAATTTTACCAACAAATATTTGGTATGGCAATGGGCAACCCTTTATCCCCACTCATCTCAAACTTGTGTATGGAATTCTTTGAAAAACGATATTTGCCTGATATCATTTATACTCCTTTAAAGTGGTATAGATATGTTGACGATATTTTAGCTGTTTTGCCTGCTGGTATTGATGTAAATGATTTGCTCTCTAAGTTGAATAACCATGTACCATCTGTTAAGTTTACTTTAGAATTAGAAAAAGACAGTTGCCTCCCTTTCTTAGATGTTTCAATACACAGATAACCATTTCATTGCAAATTCAGTATTTATAGGAAACCAACCAACAACTTAACTTATGTCCATTCTTATTCAGGCCATCACCTTAATATCAAAATATTAATTTTTCTGTGGATTTCTTTGGATCAAGAAATCGAATACACAAGAAAAATAGGGACAGATTTATGTTATCCTTCACATATACTAGATATTTGTTATAATAAATCCCACAAAAGGTTTTTGTAGTGAAAGTAACATGGAGTAAGAAACCCCTAAGAACATTCTTAGCGTGACTTATTTTAGTGGTTTTTAAAACATAATCATTGTTAAAATCTTTTAATGTCAACCTGGCTTTTTCCTATAATAACACACTAAAAGTAATGTTAATAAAGAATACCCCTAAAGAAAACAACAACATATATAATACATAAAATTCCATGTTCGGACTGCCCCTCTTTTTATATTGGCCAATCTAGCAAAGATGTAGATGTACGTATTAAGCAACATAAGTATTCATTCAAAACTGGACAAACATCCAATGTTATATTCATTCATATAAGTGAAAAGTCTCACAGGATAAATTGGACTGAAAGTTCAGTGATTGCCAGATCGAAAGATTTCTCGTCAAGAAATCTTTTGAAATCCGCTATTATACAGCTTACTTCCAGCTGTTATTTTAACCTTAGCCCTGTCATGTATTATTTGGACCCCTGTATTAGGAAAATGTTCAAGAATGACTTAAAAGGTAAAATCACTGACTTAATTATAAATTATTACCTTATATATATTTTCTATGTATTCATATATTTAATATAATTTTTAATTGTAAAAATGTTTATTTTGCAAAAATTTATTGTTAACAAAAAAAAAGAGAATTATGGAGTTGTACTTTTATAACATTTTTGGTGGTCAATCACCTCCTTGCATAATCTTTTAATTGTCCTGTCCCTGCTTCTGAACGGTTGATCCTAATCCTCTGTAAAACCTCTTAAATATTTAATAATGTTTTGGCAGTTTTACTAATTCTTCAATTGTGTTGGATTCCAGGTACATATTTTTTCCTTTGTAATCCCCATGTGTCATTTATATGAGCTTATTTGTAAACTTATTTTTATATTTCTTCAGACTGCTAAGTAAAGGATGACAGTTGAAAGGCCTCGAAGCACTCCAATGTTTCTCTTTCCTTCATGGATTTTGTCTTTATATATTCATCACGTTCCATATTTCCGTGATTCTGTTATACATATATTATGTATGTATTATATATATACGAGTATATAATATAAAAGTGTGTATATGTATGTATGTGTTACTAGGGTTATGGGAAATCAGTTGCACAGCTTAATTTGCATGGCTCTAAGGTTTTGATGCTATGTGTACATTCCTACCATTATGTATTTAATATTGAAATTTATCTTGTCTTCTACCCTCTTATATCCTTCAAGATTATGACTAGAGTACAATGAAATATCCATAATTAAACATCAATTAAGGAATGAAATTCCATAATGTGATAACCTGCATAACAATCACCTCATTCCAACAGAGCATACGTATTGAACGCTTATTGACTAGCGACTTCGGGAAAGCCCTGGGCGACGCCCTTGGAGGGGAGTTGTCAGAAACTCAGCTGGAGAAGTTGACCTCAATGGTGCCTCTACCTGAAGAGGCAATGGACAAAGACTTCTTTGTCCTTATTGCTGCCTTTGCTGAGAGACTCTTCTGTTACGGTGAGTCTACCCAGTCATTCGTGGCTAATCACTTGCTATTTTTTGTTTCAGTTTTTTGTTTCAATAAAAAATCCAAGATTTTATAAAGTGAAAACTTTTCTTGTGGTTTCGACTCATTGCAAAACTAAACAGTTTTTTAGAAGTTAACTGCAAACTCAAAAACACAATGGTTGAGACCTGCTGAACTCGGTCAAAACCGAAATTCACTGCTGATTCCTGCACTCCCACCCCTCTACAGGTCAAAAACTCACTGTAAACTCCCAACGTTTATTGCCAATTTTAGTGGACCCATTATTTATTGATAGTTTGAGTAACTGCAAATTCAAATAAACCTTTTTGGTCCCAGTTCACAACAAATTCAAAAATATTCTAATTTTAATTCACTGACTGTCGTTGCTGTTAATCCCAGAAATTGCGGAAAACTCAGAAATATATAAATAAGTTATTCATTAGTAATACCCACTAAATAACAGATTATAGAAACCAGGTGATATTATTATATATTCACGATACTTTCGACAAAAAAAAGAAAAAATTATGGTAAGTTCCAAAAATGTATTGCTGATCTCAGAAATGAGAATTTCATTTCTTATCGGAATAAAATTCCAGTTTTGTTAGTCTTGACTGATGTGCATTTCAAAATACTTAAGTACTCTCATTTGGGGCTTTTGATTCTTGTAATTTGATGTAAATGTCAGAATATTTAGCTCTGCTATTTTTGGCTTGTGGCTCTCTCGGCTAGCCTTCAGTGTATAATCACAAGCAATTGTTTTTTCCTTCCAGATCTCTTAGCGGCTAAAGATGTAGAGATAGAGCCACGGGACCTGGTTGAGCAATTAGATTTCCAGCAACTGGACGAAAGGTTAGAGGAAGTGACGCTGGATCCTCTGCTGCATCGGATGCTGACGACTATCAGGGATTTAGGCTAAAGAATCCTAACGACATTCCCAGATCTAGGTTAAGGAACCTTGGCGTCTAGATTGAGGAACCTTTATAAACCTGTAGGACCTAGGTTTAGGAACCGTGATGATCATCCTGGAACGTGGTTGGGATCCTGTGTTTAAGTAGATCAACCATAATCATTCAGCGTTAAGAATAAGGAACCATAATGTCTAGGATCTGGGTTAAGTGGCCATCATATCCGTCCAAACCCTGGTTTAAGGAAACGTGATGACCATAATAAAAGAATTACATGAAGTAACCTCGAGACAAATTGGTATCAAGGAAAAGAAACAAGAATTTTCTCCAGGTTCAGCATTTATGAACAAGGAGAATTATCCACGTACAGTATATAAAGAAATTAGTTAAGTTACCCTGAAACAACATCTGGGATCTAGACTAAGAATCCTTAAGAACCATTTATCATCTAATTTAGCTTTTGAAATATTTAAGACCATCCAGGACTACCTGCATTAAGAAACCTTTTTAATAATTTAAGATCTAAGTTAAGAGAACTTCACAGCCTTCCATATGTAGATTAGGGACCTTTAAAGACATCCACGACTGTGGTTAAGGAACCTCGACGTCTATGTGGGCCAAGTCAGAGGAACCTCAATCTGACCTATGCAGCCTTAGTTTTTTTTATATACTAAAGTGTATCATGTTGTGCCCTCGACACCCCGAATATTTATCAAGAAAGACTACGAGTAGACAATAAGGATACATGAAATAAATATAAACATTGATTGCTGCCAAACTCAGCAGGTGTTTATTTTGCCCTCTGCTTCCCATAGCCAATGGATTTCAAGTGACTCGGTTTTAAGTCGAAACTGACAGATGGGTAAGTAATGTTCTTCTCCTTTAATTACAACTAACTTGCGAATCATATATTTAGTAAGACAGATACTTGGGTTTCAAGTCAATGGCCCCTGTAGGCTTGTTCCATATGAACAAGGTTTATCTTCTGAATAACGATAATAATAATAATAATAATAATAATAATAAATAATAATAATAATAAATGTTAAAAACAGAGAATATTATGGGTGCACTACTACATTTGCCGAGGACTTTTCTGCTGAAAACGCCGTGGGATTGGGTGTGTTTGTTTTTATAGGTCATATATCGTTAAATTTGTTTCTGTATTTGAGAAACGCTCACTTCATAAAATTGGTTCTTTCATTTTCATTTGTGCAAGCTATCACGAAAATCATTCCATCGTTAAATTGATTGGAACTGCTGGAAACAATTTGATCGTTTAGGGCAATTACCCTTCAATTGAGCTGTCTATCCCGGCGATGGGCCATACGTTTTATTGTTTTGTCCGCAAATAGAATGGATGAAATAATTATTTATACAGTATATATATATATACATATATATATGTATATATATATATTATATATATAGTGTATATTATAAGAACCTAAAAGAGTTCAGAGGTCTGGTTAAACAAATCATTTATATATATAGTGTGTTATATATGCATATTATATTATACAATTACTAGTATTATATAGTACAATTACTAGCAGGACCTCATTCAAACTGGATGGTATCTAGTGGAGATATTTATCCAGAAAAGTTACAAGCCGTCTAGGACAAACAGTCCTCATTCTCAATTATCCATACGATACGGATACTTAAGAATGAGGACTTGTAACTTTTTTTTAATAAATATCTCCACTAGATACCATGCAGTTTGAATGAGGTTGTGTGTGTGTGATTGCAGTTATTACTTTAGAGTCTGAATATACAGTTAATTGTATATGACCTTCCCAATGAAATCATGCATTTAATGGAGAGGTGATTAGGGTTAATGAAGAGGAAATGTATTTTTTATAATTGGAGGTAATAATAAACGAAGCCATTTCTTAAAAAAAAATAGAAAAGGTTTTTGTGTCAAAGTAGCTTAGGAAAGTTTTGCCATTATTGATAAAGTCTAGGATGTACTGTACATGACATCATCTATATAAAGACCAGGCTTGATGAAAACTATGAAAAAGAATGGCGACAGTTCTTGAGGATACCGATTGACCTACTTCTGCTGACAGATGGTTGGGAAACGGTGCCAAAATGTGCTAGTAGAGAGAAAAAAATGGAGGGGAGAAAACGGTTAGAAATTTTAAGAAGCAGAGGAAAGAAGATTCCTTAAGAGCCTCGATGGCCAAGTCAGTTAGAGCAGCAGCTTCAGACTTCTTAGAGATCTGTGGCGCGGGTTCAAACCCACAGCCGACCGGTTAGAGAGACGGACAATTTTTCATCTGTATAGACACCCCAGGATTATGTGTGTAATCAACGGATAGGTTTGCTTCAAAACAAATGGGTGTTACAGACTAATACACACACAAAACAAAGCCACTCCAACATCTCCTAAAAACATAACAGACGCCTCACACGTCTCGAACTGTCGACCTAACCGCGCAACAACAACTCGCTGCTGGGAGAAAGGGCGCCAGTGACTGGTATAGTACATGTACATACGCTACCGGGGTCTAACCAATGACAGGCAGGGCAGCTGATCAAGACTACGGTCTACCCCAAAGCCAAATCAAAGTCCTTCAAAGAAGGCATCGTGCTTACCCCATACAAATGAGAAAAAAAGCACGTTAAAAGAAGAAGAAGAAGAAGAGGAAATAAGATTCCTTACTGAGGAATTCCCTCCAGTCCACTTGGTGACCTGCCAGATGTTGGATAGTCATGAGACGTGGCTGTAAATTATTTCTACTAATAAAACAATTAAAAAATGCGCTGAAGTTTCCCCGGCGCAATCAAGTTTTCTGTACAGCGTATAATGCTGTATGAAACTCTCAGCCACAGCCCGGTGATGGCCTGTGTTGTTTGCACCTATAGCAGTGCCAGGTGCATGATCATGGCAAACTTTAACCTTAAATGAAAGAAAAACCACTGAGGTTAGAGGGCTGCAATTTGGTATGTTTGATGATTGAAGGGTGGATGATCAACATACCAATTTGCAGCCCTCTAGCCTCAGAGGTTTTTAAGATCTGAGGGCGGACGGACAGACAAAAAGCCATCTCAATAGTTTTCTTTTACAGAAAACTTAAAACAAGACAACGGTCACTGACAAATTCACACTGTGGTTACAGAATCAAGGATGAGCTCCATACGTAGAGAGCTCACGACGTTATCGGATTTTATATTTTCACATCAGGATTATCAGTAGTTTGCCAAGCACATCCTAGAAAGAATGTGCCATTCACCCCTTACCTAACACGATTTTTCACATACCCTGGTGTTTACAAGTTATATCTGGATATTTCATTGTAAATGGGTGATGGTGGTAGAAGTGAATGACAGTATTGTAGGAAAAACATTACTTAAATATAAAAAGGTATCCGGTAGGATTTTGTGGAAATGAGGGGCTTAATGTCTGAAAGTTCCCCAGTGCTTGATTTTATAGCCATAGATTCAAAACACAATCAAAAGGGCTAAACAGAGATGCCTTAATATCCTTGAAGTGATATCGTGCATGCGAGATACTTCGGATCTGCTGAGAATTTGTACGAGGTTTTGCCACCAAAGTGCTGCTGATGATCCTTTCAAAAAGTGAACATCCAGCCTAAAATTACTCCAGCACTTCCGATACCTGTTTGTGAGGTTCAAATGATTTTGTGAGAGAACACAGTTATGATCAGATGCCCAGTTAGCAGCCAATTTCTGCTGTTCTTGTTATTTGAGAATTTTAATTTTAGTTGGCCACCAATTTCTCTGTTGTGCCGTCATTATTCACGTTCCCTTGAACATCCAGCCTAAAAATAACTCCAGCGTCCTCTAGTTACCGTTTGTTGAGTTGCGAATGATTTAACATTTTCGTTGAGCATATGAACACAGTCTTTGTCAGATGGTCAAGTGTTTACTCAGCCGAGTTTGTATGTTCTTGCATATATTTACCATTTTAATTTTGACTATTTATCACATCACCGTGATTGATTTACAATCTGTTGTAAGCGTCATTATTCACGTTCACTTGCTACTCGCCATTGTAATGTAACCCTCTGCGTCCTCTAGTTACGTTTGTTGAGAAAGATGAATGATTTAACATTAAACGTTGGGCATATGTCTTGGCTAAGTCTTTGTCGGTAAAAGGTCAAGTGTTTACTCACGTGGAGTTTGTATGTATCCAGAAAACGCATATATATATATATATATATATATATATATATATATATATATATATATATATATATATATATATAAAGTGAATGACGAAAATGAACGTGATGAAAGCATAAAGACAAAATCCACGAGGGAAAAAGAAACAATGGAGTACTGAAAGGCCTTTTTCGACTTTAGTCATATATATATATATATATATATATATATATATATATATATATATATATATATATATAATATATATATATAATATATATATATATATATATATATATATATATATATATATATATATATATATATATATAATAGTAGATAGATACATATATGAATTAAGAAATGAACAATATTGTAATCGGAAAGTTACTGTTGCATTATGAACCCGTTTTCTCTAACAGCTTTATTCGCTAGTAACGTTTTCTGTGGCTTTAGTGCGGTGGTCAAAGCACTATGTATGACAATTATATATATATATAAGCTAGGAAGTGGTTAAAAAGAAACTACACTATGGGTTTTTCATTAAAGAAAAAACACACCACTTTCAATTCACCAAAGAAGTACTAGAACGCTTCCGAACTCTTAATTATTGACGGGTAATAATTACCCCGTATCACTTCAAATTTCGAACCTCCAAGGACTCAAGCAGCAAGGTGGTGTCTCCTCACATTCTCCCAGCAACTTTAGTTGATGGTTATCAGTCAGTTCTTGGTCCCTGTTCGATAAGATTTCCACTTGTCGTTCGTGTAACTTGTCAGGTAATTTTGATAACGACGCTGCTTAAGGCCAAACGATGTTTGGTGCGCCTTCATGCAACACGGAAACGCCAACCGTGAAAAAGGTGCAGGTGATGTGTTACTGAGAATGCCTATTTTGTTTGATAAAATAATTGTACTTCGTTTTAAATTTTATTTAAATATTGTTATTGTATGTGGGATTGTTTTTCTTATAGACTAATTTCAATTTAAATACAGTATTCTGTTCGTTACGTATAGAAAGTTTGTGGTATTTGTGCCTCAATCTTGACTTTGGTTATCAGTAATAACGGGAATGCATTTTTATCAGTTCAGATGTCAAAATCTAATTTCGTCGTTATATTGTTAAGAATTAATCTTATCAATCTGGACGTTTATATGAATTCTAGACAGTATTAGCTATCCAGACTCATACTCCATGCATTCATCTATTCATAATCACTCGAAATAAAAGTTTATGCGAGTTTATTGTTCGACTTCTGATGTTTTCACAAATATTTTTCTCAAGTCTTTCGAAGATTTCTTGGCGGTGGCGTTAGCATTGCTTGCTTTGTCATCTGTTTTTATACAACAAGAAAGTACATTACTTCCATGGAAGGGCATGTCAGTCAATTAGCTTTTTATTATTTCGTTACGTATTGGATGGGTTACCGGGAATTGTATTGGATGGGCGAATACCTCTCAGCAGTTGCCTAGCCAACTCCAGATCTACTTCCCAACTTGTTGTCTCCCGCGAATTGGTTAATTTCCATGCCAACCTTCCTCTTTGGGCATTTGTAAACATGCCTCTGCAACTCGTCATCTCATTTTTTTGTTCAAGCATTTCCTCAAGGAGAAATCCAAGTATTATTATTATTATTATTATTATTATTATTTATTATTATTATTATTATTATTATTATTATTATTATTATTATTATTATTATTATTATTATTGCTGTCCAGACGATGAAACATATTCATATGGAAAAGCCCACAGAGACCAGTGGCCTGAAATTCCAACTTCCAAAGAATATGGTGTTCAGTTGAAATAAGTAACAGGAGTATTCTGTTCAGAAGTCTTCCTACACTCCTCATAGGCTGTGCCCTAAGACCTATAGTACTATCATGTACATCTGCCCATGACCCCCTTACCCTCACCTTCAGTTCTGAGTTGTCCTCGTATCATTAACACACAATGAAGGCGAGAGAACGCGACGCTCATCAGCCTAAACCAGGTATGTGTGTGTGTGTGTGTGTGTGTGTTGGGGTTGGGGGGCGTGTCGGGACGTTGTTGTTGGATCATTAAGGGTGGATTAGAATAGTATTAGTGTCATTCTTCGTGCTTTGTTGCGTGTTACAAGCACGTGCTTTCGTTTCCTATACTCTTTGTCGAAGACTTCTTAAACATTTCCCCTCCCCACCCCTTCCATTTTTTCCTCCACCATTTTCTTGACATGAATCTTACTGTTCCATAACTGGAGCTGCGTTATTGAGATTGTAATGATGCCCTTTTCCGTCACTGAAATGCATTGTGAGTGCATTCACTTATTAGGTGTTTGCTGAAAACGTGAAGATTAACAAGGTATCATGTACTTGTTTGAGAAACACATTCATGAAGCATTTCTTCTTCACTATTTTGTCTTTGACGACGTACAGAAAATAATCTTGGTTCTCCTTAGGTTAATCACCGTATGCTTATGAGAGAGTCCAAACAATTTTTGGATGGCAATATATTCAGCTTAAAAGACGTGTTATTACAAGGTAGGCATCTTACACAACTAAGCCAAGTGTCATTTACACTTCACTTTTTATAGATAAAGACACATCAGCCATTTAAAAGCTAAAAACAAGGTACAAAGTCATATGTAAGTCTAGGCATAACAAATGTTTTGTAGGCGGCTGAAGACTTCATCAGTCATGGTAATTGTCTGCAGTAAGTCGTAACAGCCTCTGGTTGTCATCTGCTTTTCAAGCGGCCTCAAAGTATTGTGGCTGTCAGTAAATTCGATGTTTTTGCATGTAACATGCTGCAACATTAACCAGCTCGACTGACCATACCCCCCCCCCCCCGCCCCATATGCCTTTCTTTACATATTTTTATCTGTCATAGGATCAGCACATTTATTGTTTTCTTATTGGTCTAATCACATTGATAGCATCGATGTTGAAGGATAATTTCGGTCCAATTTTATTTCTTCAAGTCATGTAGGCTTCAAATGCCCGGTTGCGAAGGAAAACAGTCAGAAAACCTCCTGCGTTGTCATAAGATAACCCTCATATACTGGAATACAACAGATCGATATAGCTTATCGGCAAGGACCATTTTTTCTTTGAGACTTCTTGATAACACAGAACCTAAATTCAATACTTCTATCTGGCTCAATTTAAGAAAAATAAATAGTAAAGAAAAAAACTACAGTTGCAGTATTTGGAAAGGGAGCATTTAAGTACATGACGTTAACTATGGAAAATTACCATAGTAGGTATGTTTCATTTTTTTTTTTTTTTTTAAGTGGAGAGGCCGATGGCATGGGCGATCTAATGCGCAGACAAACTCACAGCAGCAGACATTTTAAAAGTGTTGCGAAATGATAACACTACTAAATTGCGGAGATGGAGCAGAATAGAGAAAAAACGAAGAAAAACGATAGTGAATCCTAGCATTAGGAAATATTAATGGGGCAGACTGACTTGTTACATTTCAAATGCAGACACCCACAGGACTACCCAGTTTCCTTTTCTATTCCAGGCCCAAAGAATGTGATGGAAATGTAATAATAGTCGGGAAACACAAGAGCAGGAGAATTCCAAAGCCTCGTAGTAAGGGGAAATAACCCAACCCCGAACAGTGTCAATGTGAGGACTAATGTGAGCGCGGCCGAAGGCTTAATTGTTGAATGAGAATTAAGATTGAACCAAGGTAAAGTTAAAGAAGTTGGACAGCTAAGAAACAGATATCAAAGCAAACAGATAGAAAGTGAATGGTAGAAAACATTGCGCCATGCGAGGAACAAAGTTAAGTATACCTTAGTTTTACCAGACCACTGAGCTGATTAACAGTTCACTGGATGCGGTCTCCAATAAGGGTTGGATGACCAGTCAAGGATATCACTATTTCAAGATGGCGAAAAAGCCACGTGGAATTTCATTTGGCTTCTCTGGAAGATAACAGACGGTGAGAAAATGTACAGAAAATCTGCCTGTAGAGCGTATCTGGGCAGGAGAATTTTATTCCTTGCTTGGAAAAGCGGCCTGCCAAATTACTTGAGTTAAAGATATGATAGGTATGTAGCACCATTATATGTATATATATGTATATATATATATATATATATATATATATATATATATATATATATATATATATATATATATATATATATATATATATATATAATATGTGTGTATATATATTTTATAATTATATTTAAATATATAAATATATATATATATAAATATATATATATATATTATATGTTTGTATATAAAATATTTTACAATATATATGCATACACTTATATATATATAAAATGGCTTGCAACCAAAGTATACTGTATATTTGTGGTAAATATATAAATAAACACATGTATAAATAATTTATGAGTAAATTTAATGTTTGTGCATAAAAGTATTTTACAATTTTTATGCATACAACGGATAAATATGAATCGACACCCTGTGTATAGTTGATTACATAAAAAAAAAACCTGGCTTGCAACCAAAGTGGCGTTCTTTTCATGGTATTATGACTTTGGCTGCTTTTCCATCAACAAGTCTTTACCTGAAGATGTGACACGTCTAAAGATGCAGGTTGAAACCTCATACATTTTTATCCAGCCAACGGATAAATACTGCAATTGGAGCCCGTGTACTGACAACTCGGTACCTGACCAAACAATAGGTATTGGCTCAACGGCATTCTGTGAAACCCCTTTCATTCTTTGTACTGTACCTCCATTTATATTATCTTTCTTCCATCTTGCTATCCACCTTCTCCTAACAATTGATTCATAGTGCAACTGCGAGGTTTTCCTCCTGTTACACATTCCAAACCTACCTATACTACTCTCAATTTCTTTACCAGGGCTGAATGACCTCATAGGTCCCAGTGCTTGACCTTTGGCCTGAACTGAATATTCCATTCTATTCCATTCTAACTAGGAAATAGCAATAACCCACTGATCCTTCCGTACGGGGCTAGTGCACCTCACGTGATGCATTGTAGGCATTGCTTAAGGTCCTTTGCAGCGTCCCTTTGGCCGTTAGTTGGAACCCCTACGTTCCTTTTTACTGTACCTCCGCTCATATCCTCTTCCATCATCCTTTCCACCCTCTCCTAATAATTGTTTTAACATTTTTTCCAGCGCTGAATGACCTCGTAGGTCGAAGCGCTTGACCTTCGGCCTAAATTCTACAGTATATTTTAGTTCCAAGATATAACCCACTAATCCAGAACTTCTTCAGCTCCGAATCTTGACAATTATTGAACTTAGAGGAAAGAAGACGAAACAATATCTCTTCATCTTGAAGGTTTGAGTTATATTTATTCTTCTTGGTTTCTCTCCTTCACCTGCTGTCAGTCCTACTGACTAAGCTGTGATTATTGTGTTTCTGTGTATAATACGATCGGCCATTATATTCTTACTGAGAGTAGAACGACCCCCACAACAATTTTAGTGTGCACGTTTTTAATGCTTTCTAAGTTCTTGTACGCGAAGTACCTACTAGTTATTATTATTATTATTATTATTATTATTATTATTATTATTATTATTATTATTATTATTATTATTTGTTACTACTATTTTTTTAATCTTACTAATGTAAGTTGTTTATTGCCATAAGCTGAAGTGAAGTACAGTATATTATTATTATTATTATTATTATTATTATTATTATTATTATTATTATTATTATTATTATTATTATTATTATTAACGCATAGATAGACATAAGTCTACGTCCATAACCTCTGTATATTGTGCAGAAATACAGACTACCTAGTACCAACGGGAACGACCGCCCCAGGCCTCCACAGGTCGCCCTAGGGGTCAGGGAGCGCCACGTAATGGGGAATAACTTCGTACGTCAGCCAGTGCAGAAATACACTAATTTTTGGGAATATTCATTGTTTTGTAGAAAGGTAATTTTTGTTTTTGTTATTCATTTCTAATGTTTATTAATATAACTGCATTTGAAATATATTTTTCTTGGTCTTTCGGATTCTGTGAGATTTAATGTGGAGATGACTATTTCTTATGAGGAAAAATCGTCTAAAAATGTTTCAGAAAAATCAGACTTTTAGCAAGTCAATATTCATTAGGTATTCTAATTCACGGTGTCGTCGCCTGAGGTTTTAATTAAATATTCGTCAGTTACAAAACTTTTTATTTTAAAGGGTATCTTTTGTTCATCACGCAAAAGAATATTCTAATTTTCCCTCAAGGAATCAGGATTCTCACGAAGCATATACGGTATGTGTGAACAACTGTTTCCGCCCAGCCCTACTTACAAGACAGAAAAAAATATCGCATGTTTATACATAAAATTGACAAGGTTTGAATGTAACCATAAACTGTACAGTGATATGGGAATAATAAGAAAGATAATAAAGGTGGTGCAGTGCAGTACGACACGTTGGGCGACGGGACACCGTGGCGTAGACAGGACACGGCAGCATTGTTTTGTGTAAGTTTCCTGTTACAGGTGAACGCGGCGAGGTGACAGGTGGGTTGTCATCAAATTAAAGGTAATTGTTATCATGAATATTTTGATATATTGTAGTTGCAAATCGGTTTAGAGGTGATATATGCTTTTAACTTGTTTAGTCTCCTTAAGGGACAACTACTAGACTTAATCTTTTGTGGACCGGCTCCAACGGAAGGTGTTCCAGTGAACATTTCCGTTTACTAATGAAAAATATATGTATTTATTAAAAATATTTGTTTATAGCAGTTTGCTTAAGGAGTAATTGTAGGTAAAGATGATATATTTTATTACCTGAATGTAGTGGGCTAGTGGCCATAAGGATACCGGGAAATTTTAACGTATTTTGGTGTTAAATAACGACCAATAGCAGAATATTGTCACCTTGCCCTGAGTAAAGGGCTTTTCATTGTACACTGACGTTTTTATTAGACATGATAAATGTATAACTGGTTGTCATAGTCGCTAAGTAATGTTACGTGAAAATGAAGACCTGCAGCATAGGAAAATGGAAACTTACGTAAATGTTTTCTTTAAGTGCAGGAACGTCAATTAGAACGGTAGTTACTCTTGCCATTCTGTTGAAGTAGATACCGAGTTCCATTTAAAGTAAACCGGATGTGTGTGTATATATATGTGTGTGTGTGTGTGTGTATCGTGTGTGCATGTGTGAAACAATTGTATGTAGCTGGCAGTGTATCTCAAAACCATGGTTGAATATCAGAATAGTAGACAAACACTTCCTGGGACCTTCCACACATACACACACACATATATGTGTGTGTATATATATATATATATATATATATATATATATATATATATATATATATATATATATATATATATATATATATATATAACCTGCTACGTGTGCATGAGAATTTAAATATACTGTATGTATAACCAAGTGTGTCATTCACACCTACAAATATCTTTTAACGGAAAATAGCGGGTTCGTGGGTAACACGTGTCATTCATTCAGTCAGTTCAATTCCTCAAAGGCCAATTCATTGCAGGATGCTAAAGTTAAACTAATTATTAATATTTGTCGTCGTCAGTTATGTGTAAGCAATAATTTCCCTTTAGAAAATAGGCAACAGAATAAAGGTAATTAATTAACAATTATAATTAATGTGTTAAATGTCGCAAACAATGCAGTGGCTTTTAAATTATGAACACTGAAAATTTAGATTTTGCACATAAAATGATAATTAGAAAATAGAAAATACATGATGTAGATGTCTTGGATTTATGAGTTAATCGAATTATTTTTCATTGTGTCATAATATTTTACGATGCACTTTTTGTTCTAGAAAAGATAAAAGAAATACCTGTTCTGGATTTTTTTACACCATTAGATCATTGTTAAATGCCTTTATCATGATATTTAAGTTGCTCGTACTGTTCAAGTTATTAAATGTCACATATACACATAATGATGATAAATATTGGCTCTCCGGTCCTCGACGGTACTATTACCGCCTCCACCAGATTCCTGCTGTCTGTTGAAAGTTAGTGATGGTTACTGTAATTCTTTTAACATTTTCAAGATAAACTTGAGTGATCTGTTATACTTTCTGCTCAGCATCTAATCTGCGTGATGCTTCCACGAAGGGAAAAATACAGTGAATTTTTTTCATGTGGTCAAATACCATGAGGCGCTAGGTCATACGGTCTCTCGGTCATTGGTCTTTATAACCTTTGCACATACTGTATATATATATATATATATATATATATATATATATATATATATATATATATATATATATATATATATATACAGTATATACATATATGCATGTGGTGTGTGTGTGTGTGTGTGAATGTGTGCGTATGTATGTCTGTGTGGAAGGTTCCTGGAAATGTTGGTCTACTGTTCTGATTTCAACCATATATATATATATATATATATATATATATATATATATATATATATATATATATATATATATATATATATATATATATATATATATATATAATATTGTGCTTGTGTGTAAGAATTGTATGTAGCTGGCAGTTTATCTCAAAAACATGGTTGAAAATCAGAACAGTAGACTAACATTTCCTGACCTTTCACACACACATATATATATATATATATATATATATATATATATATATATATATATATATATATATATATATATATATATGTGTGTGTGTGTGTGTGTGTGTGTGCGTGTGTTTACTCCAGTTTACTTTATATGGAAATCGGTATTTAATTCAACACAATGGCAAATGTAACTACCGTTCTAATTTACGTTCCTGCACTTGAAGAAAACATTTACGTAAGTTTCCATTTTCCAATGCTGCAGACTTCATTTTCACTTAACATTACTTAGTAACAATGACAACCTGTCATGCAAATGTAATGTCTAATAAAAATGTCAGGGCGCAGTGAAAATATTAAGTTATTGCTTGTTATTTAACACGGAGAAATTCGCTTACCGGATTTTATTATTATACGTTTAAGAGTCCTTTCATTCATACTAAATTTAGCGTTCATAGACTCCCATTTGTGTATGCCTGTGATCTTTCCTATATACAAGCGAAACAAAAAACATTTAAGCAGTTTAGATGAATTGTCTCGTGTGACGAGTGAGAAAAGGGAGGTAAACAGAGGTGGTGAAAAAATGAGATTTATTGTTCATCACTGTAATACTGATTTGAAGCCAGTGAAAGCAACGGTGTCATAAAGTTGATTTGTGCCCAAATTTAATTTTTATTAATTTCATGTTGTACGAAAGCATCCCTTACCTTCTTGCATATTTTTTCCCCTTCATACATAACGTGAAGAATTGACTACGAGATAGACATTTTAGTTACCGTAATTTGGCGAGAATCATTTTCATGGTTGGTAAGAGTATGTGAAACTCACTGGGAAGTGATGGATAACATACAGTAGGTCTTTTCTCACTTATTTATTTATCCTTATCCCCCGTAGGAAGGTAATGCCGTCAGTGCACCTCACGCCATGCACTGTAGGTATTACTTAAGGTTCTTTGCAGCGTTCCTTCGGCCCCTAGTTGCAACCCGTTTCATTCCTTTTACTGTACCTCTGTTCATATTCTCTTTCTTCCTTCCTGTTATCCACCCTCTACTGACAATTGTTTCATAGTGCAACTGAGAGGTTTTCCTCCTGTTAAACCTTTCAAACCTTTCAACTCTCCATTTCCCTTTCAGCGCTGAATGACCTCGTAGGTCCCAGTGCTTGGCCTTTGACCTAAATTCTATTCTATTCTTCCCTGTATAAAAGTAAAAAAAAAAATAATAAGCAGGTTAGATGAACTGTCTTTTAGTATGAGTAGTGTGAGAGGAATTTAAAAGGGAGGTAAACAGAGATGGTGAAGAGATTAGATTTAGTGAAAAGCCTTACACAGTAATGCTGGCATGAACTATGTGAAAACAACGAAGTTTTACAGTCGGTGGTGGGCACATGTACGTATTTTTACAATGTTATTCTAATTAATTTTGTTTAATTGTACGAAACTGTATCCTGCTTTGTCAATTATTTTGTCTGTTCATACGAGGTATGAAGAATTGTCTACAAGTTGGGTAGTATCCATAATTTGATATGAATTAGTTACCATAACTTTGATTAAGTTACCATAATTGGATGTGAATTAGTTACCATAATTTGATGTGAATTAGTTACCATAGTTTGTTACGATTTAGTTAACATAAGTTGATATGAATTGGTTACCATAATTTGATGTGAATTAGTTAATTAAATACCATGAGTTAGTTACCATAATTTGATGTGAATTAGTTACCATAATTTGATATGAATTAGTTACCATAATTTGATGTGAATTAGTTACCATAATTTGATACGAATTAGCTAATTAAATACCATAATTTGATGTGAATTAATTACCATTTGATGTGAATTAGTTACCGTAATTGAATATGAAATAGTTACCTTAATTTTATATGAATTAGCTACCATAATTTGATGTAGAATAGTTACCATATTTTGATGTGACTTAGTTACCATAATTTTATGTGAATTAGTTACCATGATTTGATGTGACTTAGTTGCCATAATTTTATGTGAAATAGTTACCATAATTTGATGTGAAATAGTTACCATAATTTGATATGAATTAGTTACCATAATTTGATGTGAAATAGTTACCATAACTTGACATGAATTAGTTACCATAATTTGACGTGAATTAGTTACCATAATTTGACATGAATTAGTTACCATAATTTGATGTGAATTAGTTACCATAATTTGATGTGAAATAGTTACCTTAATTTGATATGAATTAGCTACCATAATTTGATGTGAAATAGTTACCATAATTTGATGTGAATTAGTTACCATAATTTGATGACTTAATTACCATCATTTGATCTGAAATAGTTACCATAATTTCATGTGACTTAGTTGCCATAATTTGATGTGAAATAGTTACCTTAATTTGATATGAATTAGCTACCATAATCTGATGTGAAATAGTTACCATAATTTGATGTGAAATAGTTACCACAATTTTTTATGAATTAGTTACCATAATCTGATGCGAAATACAGTAGTTACCATACTTTGATGTGAATTAGTTACCATAATTTCATATGAATTAGTTACCACAATTTAATATGAATTACCTCCATGATCGATAAGGGGACACGAAACTTACTTGTAAGTGATGCTGTAGCATAAGTCTTTCTCTCTCTCATTTATCTCCTGACGTTCATGACCAGGCCTGAGACCCGCCATCATGAGTGACAGCGAGGAGAGCCTCAAGGGCGACCCCGTCCCGGAGAGCAAGGTAGAGAACTTGGAGAGTGAGAGAGCCCTCGACAATGTCACCTTCAGCAAAAGGGTCGTGAAGCTAATGGATGATTTTCGGTGAGTTTTTGAGCGCCTTGTGATTTGTATTTATGCAGCGAAGCTCTTTTTGTACACTTTGAATGATGTTCTATTTCGTGTTTGCCTCTGGAAAGTGGTGTATTGTTGTTGTGATTATTATTATTATTATTATTATTATTATTATTATTATTATTATTATTATTATTATTATTGAGAACTAAAAGCCACAGTAGTGTTAAAAATATTTCTGTACAAAGTTAAAAACGAAAAGGAGAGACTTTCGAATACTACTCCGTATCCATCATCAGGCCTACTCGCGGAGTAGTATCCGAAAGTCTCTCCTTTTCGTTTTTAACTTTGTACATAATTATTTTTAACACTACTGTGGCTTTTAATTCTCGATACTATAGCCTCGTTACAGGATCGGCTTCTTTCATTATTATTATTATTATTATTATTATTATTATTATTATTATTATTATTATTGCATTGCTGTTCGTAATGTTATTATTTCTGTGTTCTCGTTATGTTTTGTGTTTATGATGAAAGGCCTTTTTATAATTTTATTATAATGAAAGATAATCTTTTGAATTTCAAATCCGTTGTTGTTTATTTTTTAAACAATTTCTTTTCCTGGACTGGAAAACAGTTTAGTTGTTAGTTGTTTTATTAAATTTGTTTTTACGTACGAGGTACAAAAAGAAAGTAGCATGTTTAAATCAGCCAGCTTTTCAACTGGAAAAACAACTCTTTTTCGGCCACACTGTATACAGTACTGAAGGTCCTTCGCTGTCCAACTTCTTCAATTCTTTCGAGCTACCCCTATGAGACTTTGGAAATAATATAATAGTAATAATAATCATAACAATAATATGCTTTACCGTTTTAGGAAAGCTTAGAGACTTGATATAGGAACACAACGTATGTTTATGATCGCAGTTTTTGCAGTGGGATGTCTTACTTTACGATTACCATTTCTTCAGTGGGGTTTTATATTTTATACCTTACAATTGCTACTTATGCAGTGGAATATTTATTTTACTTGGAGATCGCTATTTAATCAATGGGATTGGTACCTGACAATAAATCCTTAGGCAGTGGAATTTTTTTTATGACCGCTATTTTCGCAGTGGGATTTTTTTTACGATTGCTATTCTCACAGGGGGAGATTTTTTTACGATCGCTATTTTTGCAGTGGGAGTTTTTTTTACGCCCGCAAGTTTTGCAGTGGGAGTTTTTTTACTTTACGATTGCTGTTTCGGAGTGGGATTTTTTTTTTTAACTTTACGATCGCTAGTTTTGCAGTGGGATTTTTTTTTTACTTTACGGTCGCTATTTTCGGAGTGGGATTTTTTTTTTACTTTATGATTGCTAGTTTTGCAGCGGGGTTTTTTTTTTTACTTTACGATCGCTATTTTCGGAAAGGGATTTTTTTTTTTACTTTACGATCGCTATTTTCGGAAAGGGATTTTTTTTTTACTTTACGATCGCTAGTTCTGCAGTGGGATTTTTTTCTTATACTTTATGATCGCTAGTTTTGCAGTGGAATTTTTTTTTTACTTTACGAGCACTATTTTCGAAAAGGGATTTTTTTATTACTTTACGATCGCTAGTTCTGCAGTGGGATTTTTTTTTTACTTTACGATCGCTGTTTTCGGAGTGGATTTTTTTTTTACTTTACGATCGCTAGTTTTGCAGTGGGATTTTTTTACTTTACGATCGCTGTTTTCGGAGTGGGATTTTGTTTCTTTACGATCGGTAGTTTTGCAGTGGGATTATTTTTTTATGCTATTATTGCAGTGTTGGCTTTTACTTTACGATCGTTATTTTCGCAGGGGGATCGTATATTTACCGATCGTTATTTTTAGTGGTGGTATTTTTACTTTACTATAGCCGTTTTTGCAGCGTTTTTTTTTTTTTACATTACGATCGCTATTTTTGCAGTGGGACGTATTTTTTTACTCAACGGTCGCTATTTTCATAGTTGGATTTTTATTTAATATTTTACGATCACTATTTTTTGCAGTGGGATGTTTACTCAATGATCACTATTTCTGCAGTTGTATTTTGTCTACTGCCATTTATGCAGTGGATGTTTTTGCTAGATGATCACTATTTTTGCAACTATATAATATATATATATATATATATATATATATATATATATAAATTATATATATATATATATATATATATATATATATATATATATGTATATATTTATATATTTTTTTTTTACGTTCGCTGTTGTTTTTGTGGGATTTTTTTTTAACTTTATGGTCGCTTTTTTTTGCAACTGGGATTTTTTTACTTGACATACTATCGCTGTTGTTGCAGTGGGATTATTTTTTTATAAACTTTACGATCGCTGTTTTTCCAGTGAGATGTGTTAGCCTATTTCTGCAGTCGGAGTTTTTTAAATTTTACGATCTTTTTTTTGCAGTGCGATTTATTTTTAACGTTACGATCGGTTTTTTCTAGTGGGGTATTTTACTCTACAATCGCCACATCTGCAGTGGGATTTTGTACTTTACAACTGTTATTTATGCAGTGGAATTTTATGAAATTTTTACGATCATTATTTTGGAAGTGGGATTTTCATACTTCACGATCGCAATGTTAGTTTTACAGTACGATAGTCTTAGTGCAGTGGTATATTTCTTCTCGATCGCTATTTTTGTAGTGCTTTTTTTTCTTTACGGCTTTTTTTGCAGTGGTATTTTTTTTACGACATTTTTGCAGTGGGATTTTTTTCTTACGACATTTTTGCAGTGGTATTTTTTTCTTACGACATTTTTGCAGTGGTATTTTTTTCTTACGACATTTTTGCAGTGGGATTTTTTTTGCTATACTGTCGCTAGTTTTGCAGTGTTTTTTTTTTTTTTTTGCTATACCATCGCTAGTTTTGCCGTGGGATTTTTTTTTTGCTATACCATCGCTAGTTTTGCAGTGGGGATTTTTTTTTGCTATACCATGGCTAGTTTTGCAGTGGGATTTTTTTTTGCTATACCATGGCTAGTTTTGCAGTGGGATTTTTTTTTTGCTATACCATGGCTAGTTTTGCAGTGGGATTTTTTTTTTGCTATACCATGGCTAGTTTTGCAGTGGGATTTTTTTTTTGCTATACCATGGCTAGTTTTGCAGTGGGGATTTTTTTTTGCTATACCATGGCTAGTTTTGCAGTGGGATTTTTTTTTGCTATACCATGGCTAGTTTTGCAGTGGGATTTTTTTTTGCTATACCATCGCTAGTTTTGCAGTGGGATTTTTTGCTATTCCATCGCTAGTTTTGCAGTGGGATTTTTTTTTGCTATACCATCGCTAGTTTTGCAGTGGGATTTTTTTTTTGCTATACCATGGCTAGTTTTGCAGTGGGGATTTTTTTTTTTTTTTTTTTGCTATACCATCGCCAGTTTTGCAGTGGGATTTTTTTGCTATGCCATCACTAGTTTGCAGTGGGATTAAAATTTTTTTTTTTTACAAATACAACTTAAACTTTCTGACAACTGCTTAAAAGGTTACAGGTATGACAAAGTAAAGAAAAATTATTCATACACAAATTAAATTAAAATATGTGCCTTATTACCTTGGAAGAAATAACTTAGTACGAATTGTGGGCTACATTTTGATTATTTCTGCATCTGACGTCAATAAATCATCAGTTATAGTTTTTGTGTAAGTGAAAGTGGCCTTATACCAGCACAGACTTACTCCTATGACCACCCCGTAGAAAGCAAAACTTCCTCACTCATAATTAATTTATAATCAGTGACTCAAACCAACTTTCCTCAGTCGAAGAGTTTCAGCAAATAAGTCAAAGTAAGCGCGTCCCGTGTGTAATTTTTCCTTGTTCTTTATTTAGTCTCCCTCGCAATTTCCGGAGGATCGTCTAATGGGATTTGTGTGTTGTTGACGCTTACATTAATGGGAGTTGGGAGTCTGTGTGGAGAGAATGCTGGATATGGGAATGTTTATTGGTTTTGTATAAATGTCTTATTTACCCAATTATTCTGCCTCGAAAATAAAGGGGAAAAGAACCAAGAAGTAATAATTCCGAATGAATACGAATGGTCCTTATGCAGTAGTAAATACGAATGAAAAGAATACCTAGATATAGATTGAGTTAACTACTACTCATATAATACTTCTTTCTCTTTCTTCTTCTTCTTCTTCTTCTTCTTCTTCTTCTTCTTCTTCTTCTTCTTCTTCTTCTTCTTCTTCTTCTTCTCGCAGACATTAATACGGCACCGCAATATGGCCAGCCATGTTCAAAGTGGACCCTGGAACATGTAGTTAAATTACCTTAATAACATGCTGTTTGTGTGTTTGTTCATGGGAAACGTTCTCGTAACATACTTTCTGTGAGTCGACTTACGCACGTAATACGGTTTAATTTTTTTTTTTTTTTTATTTATCTATCTATCCACATTTCATTATTTAGTTGTCTGTTTTCGTTATTTATATGGTTAACTAACAATGAAACACCAGAGGTTAAAGACAACGATGGTTTTTGCATTTATTTATTTTATTTCTTTAGCTGCTAAATGAACGACGCAGCACAATTGGTCTGTGTCATTGACTGTGTGTAAAGTTGTTTAAAGTTGGTTTTCCATAATTAATAATATTAACTTCACAACACCGGTGGTGAGTCAGTAAAGCACACGCACACACACACACACACACACACACACATATATATATATATATATATATATATATATATATATATATATATATATATATATATATATTTTATAATAAATAGTGATTAAGAATGTTACCATATTTTCACTAATTAAAAAAAAAACGTAAAAGACACAAAAATAATTAAATAAATTATAAAAAGGGTTTTCATTTTCATTATGTTAGTTGCGTGCAGAAGCAGCGTCACAAACTGAAAGGTCAGCGGCACAGAGGTTAATTGAATTAAAGTGCTGAAAATGTTTCAAATTTTTATCGGGTGAAAAGTTACGTAGCACTGAACTGTAAAGGTGAATTCTCTATCTATCTCCAATACATTATTTTATCACAAGTTTTGTATTTTGGTAGATATTTATCATTAATTTAAAAGATGTTTTTTTGCTGATCAGGGAGCTGTAACGTTATCTGCGCTTCTGTGAAATTGTGAAAGGAATCTCTCTCTCTCTCTCTCTCTCTCTCTCTCTCTCTCTCTCTCTCTCTCTCTCTCTCTCTCTCTCTCTGTGTGTGATCGTGTGGGTGTATGTGTG
>NC_089766.1:17266007-17273507 GCF_040412425.1 Macrobrachium rosenbergii | reverse complement strand
TCCTACCACCTTTTGCCGTTACAGGCACACACACACACACACACACACACACACACACACATATATATATATATATATATATATATATATATATATATATATATATATATATATATATATATATATACTGTAAATACATATATACTGTAGTTCCTCGTTGGATGAGTCGGCTCTGCTATTTAAAACAACTTCATTTCTTTTAACTGTAAAATGACAGCTATTCTCTTTCTTGACCTAAAACTAAAGATAAAACGTGTAAATAATATCTAGAGTTCTCGGCTAGCACTCTGCTAGGCCCGAGTTCGAGTCTCCGACCGGCCAATGAAGAATTAGAGGAATTTATTTCTGGTAATAGAAATTCATTTCTCGGTATAATGTGGTTCGGATTCCACAACAAGCTGTAGGTCCCGTTGCTAGGTAACCGATTGGTTCTTAGACACGTAAAATAAGTCTTGTCTTTCGGGCCAGCCCTAGGAGAGCTGTTAATCAGCTCAGTGGTCTGGTTAAATTAAGGTATCTTAACTTTGTAAATATTGTTATGGGCCCACGCCCATCAAACATACACAAGTCTCTTAAAATACAAATAAAGTCACTAACGACCAAGTCCACAGTAGGTGGAATGGCCGCAACAGAGTGTACAGAGATGGAATCAAGGAGGATAAAGAAAAACTGAAAATAAAACCTTAATATTTAATACAAACTTTTAGAAAGAAATGACCACTGAGCCTCTTACAAAATACATTAAATAAACTCAAAAATCAACCACACACTGAAAACATCGAATAACAAATTAAGACAGACTATGCAATTACACTTTAAAGAGAGGGCCCTGAAAGTAATAGAATGTCAAAAAGTCAGAATAACCTAACTTATTACACTCTAAACATTTATCAAAAAAAACTGCTTCCCTTAAGTGAGCTCTAAACAGTAGTAGTGGCTAACACAGCCTTCAAATCACGGGTTGAGGGGAATAATATATATTCTTGAGACCTTACCAAACGTAAGAGAGGTCCCCTTGGCAAATAACTGGGCAAGGGCGCAGACTGAAGAAGGAATCACTTTAACGTCGCAAGACGATCAATGGATACGGCCGTCCGACAGGTAATCACACCTTACCAGTAGGCAGAGAGGTCCCCTTGGCAAATAACTGGGCCAAGGGCGCAGACTGAAGAATAAACAATCTCTCAAAGGAGGTCAGCAGCAGCAACTGAAGTAAGGCAGATCTCATAATCCGGTGATACTCCAAAATAAGTCAAGCCCTCACAATGTTAAAGGTCCAGAAAACGACTGACTGAGACCTGGCGAGACAGTGCCGAATACAGCTCCGGCCAACACCACACGTGAAAATAAAACAAGCTCATTGTAATTAAAACTATACAACAAGTCAGAAATGTCGGGGAGGAGGAAACAGGGTCATTACGTTCCAAAAAAAAATAATTACTGCCAAAGTGGCTTATTCAAAACAAATTAATTTATGTTAAATTTAACACATACTGACTATATATATACTATATATATACACTATATATATAAAATGTGTGTGTATGTGTGTATGCATATGTACTTATATGCCTATTCATGCATACATCGTTTTTATTGTATATATTTACGCATACTTTATATTCCACAGTTATTACTAACCCTCTTCGGTTACCTGGGCGGATATAATGGAACTCATTCGTTCCACGAACCCAGTTACACTTACGAAGGATACAATGGCATTATGCCCATGAGGATTGTGAGTACAGTATTTTGTTAATTATGAATTTCAATAAATGGAGAATCTGTGATTAAACATTTTTAGGTTTGAGTTTGGACTGAAAGTTGAATCGGATATTAAGTAAAGCTGTCAGGAATTTCGCAAAATTTTCTCTTGAAATCTGGATTTAAGGTTACTTTTTATTTGAATTATAAAAAATATAATTGTTTATAAGGTGATTTATTATTTTGACTAGCGTAGGCCTGTTAGAAATACATTTTTTTGAGAATTAGTAATTTATAGAGTTAATCCTCAGAAGATAAATTATATTGTATTATTAATACCTCTTAGGTAATTGTTATTTTTTGCAAACAAAAACTCTTGTAAAACGTTTTTTCAGGTAAACTGAAGCTCAAATTACTGCCCTTTATTGAATTATTTGCATGCAGATGAGCTCGATTTATCAGTATAATATTTATTCTTATTAGGTAAAAAGTCTAATAGTCTGACCAACCTTGTTTAATATCAGTGTATTTTCTTACAAAAGAGTTTGTTTCTTAGTGGTTTTCCGTTTACGGATACGCTTGTGTACACGTTTATATTTAATTTTTGTAAATATTTTGTAAAATTATTTTTAAATCCGTACTACGTTTCTGCATATCAATACACACATATATATATTATATATATATGTATATCTGTATACGTCTATATATATGTATATATATTATGATATAAATATACATGTACATATACATATATATGCATGTATGTATATATATACATATATGTAGAATCTACTGGTCACTTTTACCAGACACATATGTAATTCTAATAGCCACAATGCCCTCTTAACTTCTCGAATCCTTCGCGCTTTTTTGGATATGCTTGTAACTACGAAGCCGAATGTATCCAAACGAAAGAAATTGAAGAGCCTGTGAACGCCGGTCGCGGGAAGCGAACCCGAATTCCATATTCACAGGGAGGTCACGTTGCCGACCTGGCCTTTTATCCTTCTCGTGGCCAGGTCGGCAACGTGACCTCCCTGTGAATATGGAATTCGGGTTCGCTTCCCGCGACCGGCGTTCACAGGCTCTTCAATTTCTTTCGTTTGGATACATTCGGCTTCATAGTTACAAGCATATCCAAAAAAGCGCGAAGAATTCGAGAAGTTAAGAGGGCATTGTGGCTATTAGAATTACATATACATATATATACAGTATATATTTATATATACATGTATGTATATATATATATATATATACGTATCTATGTGTAAAATTTATATATTTGTCTGATTTTTCACAGGGCTGTGCTTTATTAGGAGCCTGTTTGGTGCCCTTTGCGTTTCACATCGTTTGGACCTTAACGCGATCCCTACCTGCATCTGCCTTCTCAGCTGGTCTTGTTACGTTTGGTATGCATGAAGTTTGATATATATATATATGGGATGTATGTCATTTCCACCATATACCATTACCACTTATGTGTACATATACAACTCGTATGGTGATGGGCAATTAAGATCACCTTTCTTGTTCATATTTATTTCCCGACGTTTCGGGACTTATGTGGGATCCGCAGGGAGGCTCCTTAAGGTACGTATCGACTGTCATAGAGGGGTCAGTTTCGTGACAGGCAGCAGACTCACGAACCCGGAACATTCCAGTGTAAGAGCTCACGCTAAAATTTGTAAAACATACATTGAAATAAAGATTTTAAAACCAGCGGGCAAACACCCAACACCCAGGGATTACCCATTTTAGAGTCCTTATTGATCAAATAACTGGTTCCCCCATTAAACACCCAGTCAACAGCCACTTCCCTTATCTTGTCTTGAGGTGTTTTTTCTTCCTTTTTTATTTTTTAGTTTCTTTCCACTTATGTTTCTTTTACGCTGGTGGGAGGTTGGTCCATACAACGTCTTACTTTATGAACTTTAACATATCTTGATTTTTAAAAGAATATGTAAGTTCAAGTGTAAACAACTTACGTTTGAGTTTTATGTTAATTTTGTGTTGTTTTTATCTATTTTAGAGCCCTTGTATAAAAAACTACGAAACGTCGGAAAATAAATATGAACAAGAATGGTGATCTTAATTGTCCATCAGCATAAGATATATATATATATATATATATATATATATATATATATATATATATATATATATATATATATATATATATATATATATATATATATATATATATATATATATATATATATATATATATATATGGGATGTTTGCCAGTTCTACCATACACCATTTTTATATGTGAAATCTGTGGCTCAGGTTTACCGAAAAAAACAGTTTCGCAAAATTCCAGTTTAATCTTAAATTTGATTTTTGTCTTTTTTTTCAGAAATTGGAACCATTACTCTAAGTAAATTCATCTTGCTGGATCCTTTGTTGATGTTCTTCATCATGGCGTCCTTCCACGGACTGTGTCTCATGCACGAGTTTCAAGATAGGTAAGTACACAGAATATGACAGAGAGACGTGTTACGTCATATAATGACTCTTAACAACTCCAGTTTTTCAGAGGGAATCAAAAAGCCTGTCTGCCGGCGAGGGAAAGAGAGAGATGGATGTATTGATTGATTGATTGAATGATATCGTTGTATGTCACAGAATTAGAGATAAAAGCACGAACGTTTGAATGGTATTTTTCCAAACTGGTGTTTCTCGTGTGGTAACAAAATAGCCCAGAGAGAGAGAGAGAGAGAGAGAGAGAGAGAGAGAGATGCATAATTTGATTTTCCAAAGCTATAGTTCTCACAACTGAGGTTCATTGCATACCAGAGAGAGAGAGAGAGAGAGAGAGAGAGAGAGAGAGAGAGAGAGAGAGAGAGAGATGCATAATTTGATTTTCCAAAACTGTAGTTATCGAAACAGGTTAATTGCATTCCAGAGAGAGAGAGAGAGATTAAACACAGGCGTATTTGTGATAAATCATATTATCAAAGCTATTCATTCATACAATTACAAATAAATGGCCATTGCTTGCAGAGAGGACATTGGCAGACAGGTGGCTTGTCTATCATAAGAGCAATGACCACAGCAGCCAACTTTCAGAGAGTATCGTAATTTACATAATGAGTCATTCACGAGTTATATGTCAGTCGCAAGTAACAGATTAGTCATTGCTGTATCAGTGCGTCTTGCTCGCAAAAATGTACTCGTAGATCCCTTGCTCTCGCTCACGTCTGCAAGCACCTTCTTATGTAGTACTTGCAAGTAATAGCTTGCAAGCACCTATGAGTCACTTTCGATACCCTGTGAGTCACTTTAGACACAGCGCGAACAACTTAATGACCCAAGTGTGGCAAGTGAGTGGCAAATGCTGTCGTTCACTTCGCTGGTAGAATTGTAGATCGATATTTTATGAGTTGAGTTGTCCTGTAAGTACAGCACTGTAATGGCATATAGAATTATCAAGGTTTTTTTTTCCCAGACTTGTAAATCGATTTCTCTCTCTCTCTCTCTCTCTCTCTCTCTCTCTCTCTCTCTCTCTCTCTCTCTCTCTCTCTCTCTCTCTCTCTCTCTCTCATACCTGACGAGTGAGACAGAGTAGTATTGATAAAACCGATTTCAAGTTTTATATTTGTTTCTGATTAGTAGAGTAATGTATTTTTGTTCGTAAGATAATATAATATACTTAATTTTGTATAAATTTACTTTGTGTGCAGAGTTATTGATATCACTTATGTACCCATGACGGCATTATAAGAGAAAGTCGAGACACCAAGTAACGACCTTAGGGACGTTACGTATCGTCCTGAAGCTTGGACTAAGGTTCTTTCATTCTGCATACTTTTATAGAGGGTGATGTATGAGAAGCTGGCCTCGGGTTTAAGGACGGCAGTTATAAATGTGAACTTTATTACCTGCAGACTTTTTGTTACATATGAGAAATATAATATGATATGCTTTAAGGTTTATTATGCAGAGACCATTGTTTCATATAAACAAAGGTTCGTATGAAACAAGCCTAGGAAGCCATTGATTGGCTAAGAAAATGTATAAGTATAAATACATATTTACCCAAACAAAGACAAAGCAAGTCAGTAAGGACTAAGACAAGGCTCAAATCGCCTCAAAGTAATATCACTAACGTAAGATTAGAAATGTATTTTCCCTAAATGAATAGGAAGAATTCCAAGCGAAATCTTTCCTCCTTCATTTTTCAGACCCTTCAGCAAAGGATGGTGGAGCACTTACCTTTACACCGGCGTGATGCTCGGGTGCGTTCTCAGCGTGAAATTTGTGGGCCTATTCATCGTCCTTGTGGTGGGTTGCTACACGGCGCTCGATCTCTGGCAGAAGTTGGGCGAACTGAACAGACCCCTGGTACTGCGATCTGCATTTGTTGCTCTTTCGCGTTTCGGGGATTCTGGGTTGCTCTGCATTGAAGCAGTGATATTTTGCTTTTTCTTACTTGCTTATGGGACATTTTTTTATTTCTTTTACTTTCTTATTCTCAGGAATTATTTTTTCTCTGTGAGATTTTTTTAACTTTTTCTTAGAATTTGGTTAGGTTTTTATTGCGTTTAAGACATATTCGTTTTTAATTCTCATTGTTAGAAATTGAATGTTTTATTGCTCTTGTGATATTTCTGCTGTTTAATTTATATTCGTACGAATACAATTGGTTTTATTGCTTTTGAGATATTTTGCTTCTTAATTTTAATTTTCAAGAATTGTAATTTTTTTTATTGCCTGAAAGTATTTTGCTTTTTTATTAATTTTATCTTGTTAGTTTTACTGCTTTTGATTTTTGTTTGTTTTTCTAAATCTTATTCTTTAGAACCGGTCGGGGTTTTTTCCCTTGCAGGCTCTTTTGGTGTTTAACTTTTTATTGTTAAAAAACTGTGACTTTTAAAATGTTTATTGTACCTATCCGTTTTAAATGTTATGTTTTTATTAAAGAGTTGGCTGTTTTAGTTTTTATTCTTAAGAATCAGATGGGTTTTTTCATTGTTTGGCTCTCGTTACTTCTTTTACTTAAGTTTATTCCTAAGGGCTACGTGTTTTTTCCTATGGCTGCTTAGTTACCTATTTTCTGAAGAGATGTTTTGATGTCTTTTTTATTCTCAGGAACAAATTAGTTTTCCATTCCTTAACATACTTGTTATTCCGGAGAATTAGATTTTTATACTACTCTACTTACATCCCTACATGGGGTTACTGCTTACAGTGTTCCTTGCTTGGCCCACTGTAGGCAGTCCTAAAGGTTCTTTGCAGCGTCCCTTGGTTCCCACCTTCTTTAACTGGATGTTTATCCCATTTTCTTGTCCTTATTTAAGAACAAACCGGTCTTAAGAGTCTATAGAGCGGCGACTCAGTAGCCTGGTTTAACTGATGCATAATAATAATATTTGTTTTCATTAAAGTCGATTATAATAATGATAATTGTTTCATTTTTTGTTTATTTATTTTTTGTGTTACAGGTGAGCGTGTTCGTCCATTTCCTTGCCCGCTTCTTGTGTTTGATCGTCATACCGGCCGCCATGTACCTGACTATCTTTTTTATTCATGACCAGATTCTCATCAAGGCGTAAGTCCATTATTTGTTAAAGTTTTCGTCTGATCTAAATTCGTTTCCGTTCCACGTTATTTTCTTTCCGTTTTCATATTATGTTATTCATGATGTGTATGCATTCTTGTGAACTGGATGCTGTTGATATAATGCAGGGACTAAGAGAGAAATTGGAAAACGGAAAAAATCCACGACCATCAGGGCTAACAAGTAGTAAACGCCAATCAACTGATGAACGATTCTTTGAAGAGTTAACCGG
>NC_089766.1:17258507-17261007 GCF_040412425.1 Macrobrachium rosenbergii | reverse complement strand
GTTTTTTCTACAGTTCTCTACACTTCCAGTATTGGCGTCCATAGATACTCTAAGTTTACTCCCAGTCTTTTACACATTCTGCTACCTTCTTTGCGTCACTTTTTCTGTGACTCGTCTCTACTCCCATCAGATCATCATATGATATAGGAGTCTCTATTCTCAATTCTCAGGTACTTGAATAAATCTAGTGCTTCCATTCTTCGACCTTCCATACAAACATTCATAGCTCTGTCTACCAGGTTTCCATTTACCCCCAGAACCTTACTTTTGCTCACATTTTACCCTCTAGCAAACTTTCTGAAACTCTTTCACTAGTCTCTGCAATTTGTCTTTACTGTTTCCAATCAATATTATATTATCTGCAAACATCACCTGTACCAAACTCAATTCATGACCTAGTTTCTCATTCAATTCATGACCCAGTTTCTCATCCAATTCATGACCCAGTTTCTCATCCAATTCATGACCCAGTTTCTCATTCAATTCATGACCCAGTTTCTCATCCAATTCATGACCCAGTTTCTCATCCAATTCATGACCCAGTTTCTCATCCAATTCATGACCCAGTTTCTCATCCAATTCATGACCCCGTTTCTCATCCCACAGCTTTGCACGTATAGCTTCCATCCTTTCTTTGACTTCAACATCATCCACCCACGAAAATATGTAACCAGCCATGGAGACCTAATACACCACATATCTCAGCCACCCTTTTTTATGCAATTCGGTCATTATCCTACCTACAAAATCTAACTCGTTGTAGCTTCATGAAAATTTGTAATTGATGAAAACACCCTCCATAAATGCCTCTGTGTTATAAGTTTTCTCGATGTCCTTATATGCTAGATACAGCATTTTCCTTTTATATTCAAGCTTCTCGTATAGCTATTTACCCTCTTCCTTTCTTTTTAAACACACAGTGTTCTGCTATCAGTACTGGTATCATATATCTGCTTATTCAAATGATATTCCAAATATAAATATAATATATATATATATATATATATATATATATATATATATATATATATATATATATATATGAATAAGTCAAAAGTACCCACTGTCAAAAGTAGGTATTTTTCTTAATCATATATATATATATATATATATATATATATATATATTTATATATATATATATATATATATATATACTGTATATATATATGTGTGTGTGTGTGTGTGTAGTTTCCTCCTAAATGAGTTGACTAATCACATCGTTAATTTAGTGTCTTGACCCACAGCCGAATCCTCTTCCCTGAGGACGACCCAGACCTGCCCAACAGTTTCTACAGCGGAGCTCCAGAATACGTCATGAATGGCGACTGGGTTAGACTGTACCATCTCCATAGCAACAGCCTCCTCTCCTGCGCCAAGAATAAATCCCTAATCACCAGGAAGCATAATTTGGTGTATGGAATGCCCTATGTGAGTTTTATTTCACTTTTATTTGTAGGTGCAGAGGCGACTGGAACGACAGCCCAGTGTCATTCTCTAGCCTGGACCTGAAGGGAAAAAAAGGGGTAGGCTTACATGACAATAGCAGTAAGCCTTCGTCATGAAGGATGGTACGTTATAAGAGTCCAGGGAAAACAGGAGTAGTGAAGAGAGTTCTGAATCTTGATAATCAAGAAGGAATGCAGTCACTGAACTGTGTAGTTCTCTCAATCATTAAGGTTGTATATTTGTTTGTAGGTGTTTTCAGAAAGGGCAAAGGGCATAATTTATGTTTATAAATGCTTGAACGGTGTTTACGCAGATACGAGAGGCTTACGTATTCAAGGCCAGTGACCATTGTATATTGTTTCTTTCTGAAGAAATTCCTTTTTTTTTTTTTTTTTTTTTTGGTCAAAAACCAATGTGGTGAAAATATAACAAAGAGAAACGAATTAGGTAGTTTTAACAGAACGTTATGACATGAAGTATAATAGATGTATTAGATGAGCCAAAGTATAATAGAACTGAATTCTTAATGAAATGTACTTAGTATTAAAATGCTGAATTTTAATCCTTCATGAAAGAAAAAATAAATTCAAGCTCATGATTCATAAAGTTATAAAATGTCCACTTCAATCATCGTCGGAAATTGAAGGAACTTACAGTTTTCAAACATACTGAAATCATTTATATTAATGTTAATATTATTTTCAGAATCTGACAGATCCAGATGAAGCTGCCAATCTAACCTCCCAGTATGAAGATGACGAAGAGGCTCGACCTGCAAATGACAAGGTAAGGGTGGTTTCTGTTAATATGTTCTATTAATGGGTATGGTTATTCTCTCTCTCTCTCTCTCTCTCTCTCTCTCTCTCTCTCTCTCTCTCTCTCTCTCTCTTCTGCAAGTAATTTTCTTTTGAATCTCTAATTTTCATTTGATAAAAATTTATTTCTTCTCTCGCCCTCTAGTATAAATAATTTTTTTTATTTTTTCAAACCTCTCTCCTTTTGGTAAAATTGATCCTCTCTCTCTCTCTCTCTCTCTCTCTCTCTCTCTCCAG
>NC_089766.1:17251007-17253507 GCF_040412425.1 Macrobrachium rosenbergii | reverse complement strand
TATATATATATATATATATATATATATATATATATATATATATATATATGTATGTATGTATAATATATACACATACATATGTGTATATATATAATATATATATACATATATATATATATATGCATGTATATTTTTATTTTTGTATATATTGCATAATGCAGCGATTGACATAATTTTGACTACCATAAGGTATATGAAAGAAACTTGAAAATTACCTTTATTTTTGTATATATTGCATAATGCAGCTATTAACATAATTTTGACTACCATAAGGTACATAAAAGAAAATTGAAAATTACCTGTCTTCCTTAACGATATACTTTCTAATCTTATCAAAATGCGAATGAGAGTGACAATCACTAAGGAACTACTGCTTGCGTATACATTTGTCTTTCAGCACCTTATATTTATTTATTGATTGTTCTCAGGGGCTTCGGTCAGCATGAGATATCCTGCGGTGGTAATCTCATGGATCCGTACACAGACTGGATGGTCGAGCAGCAAATGAATCCCTATTGTAAGTAAAATAAATCGTTATTATTGATAGGTAATTAAAATGATTGGTGTTCGAATATATATATATATATATATATATATATATATATATATATATATATATATATATATATATATATATATACATATATATATATATATATATATATATATATATATATATATATATATATATATAATATATATACATACATATATACATATATCGGACTACATGTAGAAGTTTCATGTACCTGAACAGTACCTCCGTTAGATTTTCTCAAGGGTAAATCGTTCTCTCTCTCTCTCGCCCTTTGGTATAAATAATTTTTTTCAAACCTCTCTCCTTTTGGTAAAATTGATTCTCTCTCTCTCTCTCTCTCTCTCTCTCTCTCATGCAAGTGATTCTCTTTAGAAACTAGCCTTCTTTTGGTAAAAATTTATTTCATCTTTCACCCTCTTGTACAAATAGTTTTTTCAAACCTCTTCCCTTTTGGTAAAATTTTTCTCTCTCTCTCTCTCTCTCTCTCTCTCTCTCTCATCACGGTCTCTTCTCTGTCCCCTTCTCAAGCACTCTCAAGTGGTTCTTCTTTCAGTGCCCAACAAAACGTTCGAACGTTTCGAGACGACCTTCCTCTCGCGCTTCTTGGAGACTCACCGAGTGATGACGTGGGTCAATTCTCGCCTGAAGCCAGAAGGAAGCGACATCTACCAGTCCCACAGGCCTTGGATGTGGCCCATCTGCGTCAAGGTGCGCCATTTTAAAATGTCTTCCCTACATTTTGTTGAAGAATGATAACAGTTTTATGGATACATACATGTTTTGGTCAATGGTAGGAGTTTGATTGAGAAAGTAAGGTAGGTGACAGAAAGGTTAATTAATAGGAGAATTAGAGTGTTGGTCTAGGCAAGAGGATGTGTGAATTAGGGGTTTGTTATGATACTTCTAGCTTAGAAGTTTGGAAGGAAAGGGGAACGTCTGTATGTGACATATTTGGAGGCAGACAACATTTCATGACTGTACCGGTACAAAAGCAACATGGAGAATATTGAGAATGTATGATTTAGAAGATAAGTTCGAGTGAAGGGATTACAATAAAAGAAAAAAAAAAAAGGTTATGTGGACGGGAGGATGAATGGTTTGGTGAAAAAATGGGGATGAGATAGGGGTGTTTGTTTCCATGGCTGTTTAATATCTTTATGAATGAAGTTATGTAGGAAGATTGCGTTTAGATGCAAAGTTGTAAATAGAGTGGAATGATTGTTTACAGATGACAAAATATTGACCCGTGAGAGTTTAGATAAAACGCAGAAACTAGTGAAAGTGTTTGCTAGAGGAGAAAGTTTGAACTGTGAGCAGTAGCAAGATTATGAAGGTGTATGGAAACCGAGAACGTGGAGCAACTACTTACAAATATGAGGGAATCAAGGAAGGTAGCAGGAGCAGGATGTGTGCAAGAGATTACGAACAGACTTGAGGTGTCAGGGGAAGCCAAACTTGCAATTATGGAGGTAAAGTGTGGATGTTGAATTTTAACAAAAGAAACAATGCTGAAGCATTCTAGATGATTACTTGTGTGGTATTCGTGGTCTAAGAACTGGAAGGGTGAAATTTATGGAGATACGTAGAAAGGTGATTATAAGGTTAGCTTGGGTAGAAGGATTGATCACAAGGGTTTGAGATGGCTCGGGAGTGTGGAAATAGTTGAACACTCTAGATTGGAGGAGAGAATGTGTAATCTGAAAATGTTAAGGAGTGAGGAAGACCTAAAAAATTCTAGAGGGTGCCCTCTCTCGACCCCGCTTCCACACCCGGTGTGGAAGAGGGGCCGAGAGAGTGTGCGCAAGATAGAGGTGAATGGTGTAGCCTGTGATAAGTCCTCTTATAGTTGTATGAAGCCGTTATTAATGTTGAGGATTTTTACCTTAACATGGAATGCATCTGAGAATCAGCTGATAAAATGTGAATGTGAAAGTGACCATTTCCTGTTTCTTTTGGGAGCCA
>NC_089766.1:17236007-17246007 GCF_040412425.1 Macrobrachium rosenbergii | reverse complement strand
CTCATCTTTTTTACCCATAAAAGCATTTTATATTATTTATTTTCTTCTTTTATTTCTCAGGCCTTTCCAGTCTGCTCTACTTTCTGTATCTCCCCCGTTCTCTTCGTGTCCTGCCACCTTCCATCTTTTTTCCAATTTCCTCTTCCCCTTTCTCTCTTCCTTTCCATTTCTTTCCGTCTTCGTCATTTTGTTACTCTTCCCCTCCCTCCTCCACAAAGTGCGTTTTTCCCTGTCTCGCTCTCTCTCCATCATCATTTTCTACCCCTCCCTTTCTCTCCTTTCTTTCCATTTGTTCCTTCATGTTCATTTTTTTTCTACCTATCTTCCTCCTCCTCCTCCTCCTCCTCCTCCTCCTCCTCCTCCTCCTCCTCCTCTCATGGAAATTCCCCCTCTTTCTCCCCTCATCTCTTCATCTTATTTTCTCTCTCTCTCTCTCTCTCTCTCTCTCTCTCTCTCTCTCTCTCTCTCTCTCCTGCTTCTTGTTTATCCCCATCTGCTCTTCGTCTGTCCTCCATGTCAGTGAGTCCTCCTACATACCTACACATGCCGGCGAGAGAGAGAGAGAGAGAGAGAGAGAGAGAGAGAGAGAGAGAGAGAGAGAGAGAGAGAGAGAGAGAGAGCTGTAAATTCCCCAGCCGGGACACATGTAAACTTGGGACAACCTTTAATAATCACGAAGGGTCAAAGGTCGACTGTGTCTCAGTGGGCTGACCTTTGGATATTCCATGGACGATCGCCAAGGTGTCATTTTATGCAATTTTGTTTCCGCCCAACGCTGCCGACGGTGTCATGCGTTCACCTGGCTGCACCTGAGACATATTAATAGTTTTGTTATAATGTGATTTTCGATGTTTTCATTATTACTAATGAAAATTAAAACAGTTTGCTGCGGTATTACGATTACCGATACCGTGGTATTCAAAATTGTTTTTGTTCTTCATTCTATTGCTAAGAACGATTCCTCTTTCTAAATATCTAAGTGAAATGTGCCCCCATTCAGGTGACGATCAGGTTATATCTAATTGAGCGTTTGCATAAAACCGTTTATTGGATCTTTTAATGGAAGGGTATTCTGATAAAAATAACATATCCGGGTTCTATTCAGCGTCTTATCTGTTCCATAATTTTATAAGGAAATGTGAGTGTGCTTAAAAGCCTCCTTTCATCGTTATCAACGTTGTCGCATCAGCACTTCTCTGTCATTTCATTCCCTTCTATTTATACTGTATATTCTTTGTCAAAGGAATAATATTTTCCGTTTTCTGTCTTCCATTGACGTACACATTCGACAACTATACCTCATCGATAAAACTGACGAATATCCTTCTACCGTTTTTGTCTCTTCTCCTTTTCATATTCTTTTCTTACAGTCTGCGTTTATCTGCAATGCTTATTTTCAAATACCTGTTATGAATACAGTATTTTGAACTGTCTTCCATACATGCTAGCATCCGTCTTCATCAACTTTGCCGGTTTATTGTCATACAGCTTCTATTATCATTAACTTTTTCACAACTTTCACCAGCCATTGTCATTTTTGCTCACCAGTAAGGATTGTACCATTTCCGAGCATCCGTCATGTAGCCTTTAGTTAGACACAAATAGCTTTAGAATTTTTATAACTACCTCTCTCCTTGCTAATTCTTATACAAACAAATAGACATGGAGCTCTAAAGTCACCGTTTCAGCCATAATTGAAACCACAGCTAAGTCTAAGGTGTCTTTCATGTATAACTTTCACATCGAGATCTGTCATTCCAGTGAGAAACCCTTTTCCTCTATATCTTTCAAGAGCTTTTCCTTCTGCCCTCAAATCCATCACAGATTGTTTAATTATTGCATAGTCCTTCCTTTAGTTTTTGGAACATACGAGTTGGTCTACATGCTAAAGTGTCGTTTTAAAGATATAAACAGTGTCGCCTAAGCCTTCGATTCCCCCAAGAATATCATCTGTTTGAATTTCAGACTCTCTGGTTTCTCTATTCAAACCTAACACATTCTAAATCAAAATTGTCTATACAAGCCTTCTCTTATTCGCATGAAATTTTCTAACCAAATTCTTGTCCATGAATATTCCATTGCAGTCGTGGCCACTTTTTATCTTCCCATCTGTGCACTATTTTGCGTTTGCTGTGAACTGGAAGGTAATTTAGTAATGCAGTCTTCGTATCTATTCACGTTGTTTCTCCTCTAAATCAGTCTCGGATGTTTCTCTTCATATTTTAATTTGCTCAGAAATTTTCAAACCAATCCATGAGTCTGTCTGCCTTCCATTTTTGCATTTAGTTCACCTAGCACAACCACTCTTTCACACACCAGAACCAGTCACTGAGTCATTAAGACATCTTGATAGCCTCTCTCTCTCTCTCTCTCTCTCTCTCTCTCTCTCTCTCTCTCTCTCTCTCTCTCTCTCTCTCACACACACACACGCGTCTGCATTGAGTTTACATAGCACAACCAGTCTTTTACTCCCACCAAAGCCAATCACCGAATCACCACAGAAACTCTTCCCAAAATATCTGGATTTTGTTTCACAGCATTATTTTTAGTTACTATTTCAACCACACAGTCATGAAACTTATGCACCTATAATCTTTCCCCTGTGCCCACACTCATCTAAGCTGCCCACCACAAACCCTTGCCCTATATTTCTCAACCAGAAGCGCAGCTGTCTCTCTTTGGCCTTCCCGCTCTGTCCGTGTTTGCGCTTTTGCTCCTGTTCACAATGACACGACATCCCACATTCATTTGCTAAACATTCCTACAACCGCACTGATCTTCTCATCCCTCCAGTAACGTTATGAATGCCAAGATTCGGCATTTGACTTTCCTCTTTGTGATTTTATGTTACAGGTATCGTGGTGTCATTGTGTGTGTGTATGTATATAGTGTATATTTAAAAAAAAATATATATATATATATATATATATATATATATATATATATATATATATATATATATATATATATATGTGTGTGTGTGTGTGTGTGTGTGTGTGTATGTATGTATGTATGTATGTGTAATCATATATATATGCATATATATATATATAAATACTGCATAAATACATAGTGTGTACGTATGTATGTATGTGCTTACATTCTTAAATTCACCCCAAAGTAATGAGTGTCTGTATTTTACAAAGAAAAATTTCTGCGGCTCCTTTTGAAGAAAACAAAAAAAACTTTTTATATGAAGATGAAAGATGCTTTATTCTTTCATGTGAAACTAATCTCCCGACGAACCAGCGAGAAACGGAACACGAACTAACGATGGGTGTGTAGTAGTCATGTCAGATATCGTCTTACGGAAAGTTGATATTTAATCGCCCTTATTGATAGATGATAACCTTATTGTGTGTTGACAGCTGTATCTGTCGTTGTAAGTTAATGGAAGGCAGTTCCCATGTAGAGTTCTTGTAGATGGGTTGTATTAGCTTGTGTGTGTTTTGTTGTTGTTGTTTCATTACTGACTGTTGTAAGGGGCTGTCATTTCCCAACGTTCATTATTAAGGCCGTGACCTTATTAATTGTATGAACTCCTTTCAGTTACAGTTATATCATTTGGTCATTTTTAAAGATATACATATATAATATACAGATATATGTATTATATAATATATATATATATATATATATATATATATATATATATATATATATATATATATATATATATATATATATATATATATATATATATATATATATATATATATTATATATATATATATATATATATATATATATATATATATATATATATATTATGTATATGCTAAGAGATTCCTCCTGTGGTAGTACATTGCCGTAGTATTAATGGTCGGGTAAATGTCTTATTAATTGCTAATCAGTGGACTTTTATTCATGTCATTTTGTTTAACCCATAACGTTATCGATATTGATATAACTGATCATACTGGATATTGTTATTTTAAGACATAAACATCATTCCATACAATGTCATTTGCTATTACCGTAGACTGGAGATTAATATATCTATTGGTAGGTAATGTTTGCTATGCTTTCTTATCCACTTGGAATATTTAGTCAGCTTTTCTCAACGATGAAATTTCCATCACTGGCTGTTAACTGGGAGCCTTATCATGCAATCAGATTCAAGAGATTTGTCGTGTATTGAACCGTATTGTATTCTACATGACCCGCACGTCCCCTCCGTGAAGGTTAAACGATCCCACGTGAGCCGTCATACAACGCCAAGTGTACGTGTGATGTGACAGGGAGCCTGGCATTAGTATTCATGTGGCTCTTAGCACAAAGGGTGAAAGGGCTTCGTATCGCCCTCCGTCTGTTACCTTCGTATTTAATGAAATCGTCGTGGTTGCTTGATATCAGTTCCAAGTATGGCAGCTTCGTGTTGGATTAAATCATCGTCGTTTCTCTAAATCAAACCTGAGTCGAGCGCAGGCTCGAGATACCGTCTATCTGACGTAGCTTTATGCATGATGAAATCATTCTGCTGGCTCTACATGAGTTGGAAGCTGATAGGAGGCTAACAATAATAAAAAACAAAATTGCATTTTTTCTTAATTTTCCCATTGATTCTAGTAAACGCCAGGTTGACTGACATTTGTTGAGATAACCGTCTCTCTTGACAGCTTCATATTTGATGAAATCATCGCGATTATTTTCAGTCGGTGTCAAGTCGAGTGAAAGGTGCTGAGATAACTACCTGTCTGATAGCTCCAAGCTTGGTTAAATTGTAGTTGTTGCTTTGTTTGTAGTAAATCTGTTCCCAGTTTGACTGAAAGCTCTTCATATAACAGTACAGCTTGTTACGGAAAATACTGTAGTTGCTCTGACACAAACCAATAGTTGACTGAAAGCTATTGAGAGAAAAGAAAATTGCCTGGTAGTTTAGTTGAAGTTTATTACGATGTTGTATTGTAGCAACGATGTTGTATTTTAGCTTTGTAATTTATTTTTTTTTCTTCAATTATAAATTGTCAATCTCGCGTAAGCAAAGCTAATTCAGCGTCTTTCTGTTAACTTCATATTCAGTGAATCGTTATGATTACTTTGAGTCAAGCTTGAGTCAAGGGGAGGTTGTTATGATTACCTTGAGTCAAAGGGAGGTTGTTATGATCACCTTGAGTCAAGGGGAGGTTGTTATGGTTACCTTGAGTCAAGGGGAGGTTGTTATGGTTACCTTGAGTCAAGGGGAGGTTGTTATTATTACCTTGAGTCAAGGGGAGGTGCTTATGATTACTCTGAGTCAAGGGAGGTTGTTATGATTACTCTGAGTCAAGGGGAGGTTGTTATGATTACTTTGAGCCGAGCTTGAGTCAAGAGGAAGGTTTAACTCAAAACGTATAACCTTTTTTGTTAATGATCAAGCTAGTCCTATGCCAGCACGGGCTCTTACACCGAGAGCAATCCGTAACTTGTATTGCCTCTCTCATTCATTTCATTATTTGTCAGTTCTGACTGACAAATCTGGACTCCAGTCTACTAACATAAGCACACGTTAGATTTTATTTATATTGCCGAGGTTCGTTCCCGGAGTGAGTCAGAAATTTACTTCTGGCAAACACGTGCTCATATGTTCATTATTTTCAGCATTATCCGTCATAAGGCTATTTCCAGCTCATACTCTTACCTATGGAGAGGCTTCTGTATGGGCGTGGGTTGGTAACGTACAGTAGGATTTACAGCACCTGCGGCAAAACCTTTTTCCATTAGAAATTGTTTGTAATATCGTTTTTTTTTTCTCTCTCTCTCTTCTCCCCCAGCTGTGGTATTCGGCTATTTGTTAGAGACGCTGGAAACGTGGCTGCCACCGAGAAGGGCTAACCTTGCGTTCCACTGGGCAACGACTGTGTTCTTCGCTGTTCTTGTTTACAGGTAATGTAGACTACAGAATGTGGTTTATCAGTGGCACTTTTGGTGTTTACTTATGATTTCCTTCATTGTATATTTTCATAAGGGCATATTTTTTGTGAATTGTGTATGTGAGCAGACTTGTCAAAAAATGGCCAGTTCTGTGGATTATAATAAGTTATGAAAATTTTTTTAAGAACATGCTTTTCGAGTACCCAGAAAGGTACTTCTATCTACAGTATTTTGTTTGATGAAGTGTCATGTTTACCTTTTTGCCTTTATTTAACCCCATTTGAGTTATTGTCATCATTCTTTAAAACACCTCTAATTCATGTAATATTTTCTATGCCTTTTACTTGCCCTTCACTCCTCCTCCTGTTTTTATATACTTTTGCGTCTTTTTTTTTTTCATTTCTCCTGCTCTCTCGTTTGTAATCCTATTTCTCCATTTCACTTTATTTCTCTCCAAGACTGTTTGCCGCAATCTCCGGACAGAAAGCTGTCCTCATTATTCAACCTCCGTTGAGGGTGACAGCAGTGCTGTTACATAACCACAGCTTCTTCCGTTGTTTTTGAGAAGCCGAAATCAATTCGGACATGAAAGATTATTGATCCTGAGTTAGAAAATAACGATAATATTCCTAGATGGCACTGGTAGTATTGTTTCTCTTTTTCAGTTGAATTCTTTTACATTTATTTTCCTGTGTTGTTTTTGTAGTGTAAAAATGCTACACTGTAGTCGTATAGAATACCTCCACATATGCGTCTTGAAAACTGGGATTCTCTCTCTCTCTCTCTCTCTCTCTCTCTCTCTCTCTCTCTCTCTCTCTCTCTCTCTCTCTCTCTGGGCCATTCAGACCCAGCCACTAATCTATTATGATATTTTATGAGGGGATAAACGCCATTACTCATTGGAGCGCACTGAGCATTGATCTCATTATACGTATAAAGACATCCAAAGGAAGCTGAATCACGTTTAGCTTATCAGAAAAGTCATATACAGCAGTTAATAAGATTTCTTGTTCAATTTCCTGAACCGTCTCTCAACCCTTCCAGCTACAGTTCTTGATTAGATCCTTTTTATGAAATTAAAACCGTGCAGTCGTTCTGTCAGTTATTGAGCTTTTCAGATGTTACATTTTATACCTGTTATAAGCTGCGGTTTTTTTTTTTTTTTTTGGTAGTCTCTGTTCCTTGTGTCTACGGTTTACAAAGGTATATATATATAGCACATACAAGTTAATATATATATATATATATATATATATATATATATATATATATATATATATATATATATATATATATATATATATATATATATATATATGAGGGTCGTGGAAATGCGTTTGGTAACTCTTACTGACCAACAGGCTCAACTATGATTCAATGGTTGTAGTATGTTATGTTGATTTTTCTCTGGGGTGATCCCCTTTCAGGGAGATGGCTTACTGATGTGTATATGTATATATATATATATATATATATATATATATATATATATATATATATATATATATATATATATATATATATATATATATATATATATATATATATATATATATATATATATATATATATATATATATATATATATATATATATATATATATATATATATATATATATATATATATATATATATATATATATATATATATATATATATATATATATATATATATATATATATATATATATATATATATATATATATATATATATATATATATATATATATATATATATATATATATATATATATATATATATAGAGCCTCGATGGCACAGTCGGTTACAGCAGCAGCTTCGGACTTCATAGAGGTCTGTGGCGCGGGTTCAAATCCGCAGCCGACTGATCAGAGAGGCGGACACTTTGCTATCCGTGTAGACACCCCGGGATTATGTATGTAATCAACGGATAGGTTTGCTTAAAAGCAAGTGGGTGTTACAGACTAAATACACACACAAAACAAAGCCACTACAACATCTTCTGAAAACATAACAAACATCTCACACGTCTCGAACTCTCGACCTACCCGCGCAACAACTTCTCGCTGCTGGGAGAAAGGGCGTTGGGTCTGGTATGATACATGTAACATACGCTACCGGGGTCTACGCGATGTCAGGCAGGGCAGCCGATCGAGACTACGGTCTACCCCAAAGCCAAATCAAAAAGTCCTAGAAAACGAAGGCATCGTGCTTACCCCATACAAAAATGGGAAAAAGCACGTTAAAAGAAGAAGAAGAAGATATATATATATATATATATATATATATATATATATATATATATATATATATATATATATATATATATATATATATATATATATATATATATATATATATATATATATATATATATATATATAAAAGTTTCTGACCCATATATATATATATATATGTGTGTGTGTGTTTATGTGTATACAGTGCTCATACATGAACATGAGGATGTAAACACGCACGTGAGAGGATTTTATTCCTGGGCCAGTATACTTTGCCAAGTTCAGAATTCCCAAGGGCGAAAGTTTGGATATTGGAGGCGTTCAGAACTAATCTGATAGTCCCGGGATATTAGAGTCTTCAGACCAGGTATTACAGACGAAGGATCTTATCGCCTGGGAACCAATTTACTGGGATCTCTGGCTTACAATAAGCCCTCCGCCAAGTTTTGAAGTCTTGTGTTAAGGTAATTTGAGAAAACCGTCGGATTAACTTGAAACGGGAGAAGGAATTTGACTGAATTGAGTATAGAAAGAATGGGGTATTGTTATTAGATCTGACTTTTGTTCTTGTGCCGTATTGAAAGGTATCGGTAAGTTTCATTACTTGTAAACTATAATTAAAAGAAGTTTGGTTCCCCTTCAACAAGGTAATAGATTTTTTGGTAGCTGTCTGTTTTCATAATGGTCCGGAAAGGTGGCCATACCATTTCAACATTAACATTACTACGGCTTCTATACCACCTTGAAAAGCTTTCTATTAAATCGCAAAAGTACCAGGAATAGTGTGGTCTTATCTCTCACATCTTAGATCAGTGGTTTTTAACTGGTAGTTTATGGACCACTAGTGGCCCTTGATGACATTTTGGGTGGTCCACAGAAGTTCACTGTAATTGGTAATAAACTGGAGATCGGTACATATATTTTTAACTTTACTGAAAATGCAGTTAGATCAAGTTTATCCAGATAAATAATTGACAATTCACTTATTATATTACACCTATTTAAAATATATAATGACACATCTTCAGGTTGGAATGATTTTAAGAAATATATTTCAATCCAAATCGTTTATTGTCTGGATTCTGTTTATTTTTTGCTATATTTTTTATTGGGCTGGTGGTTCATGACCTGAAATGAATTGAGAGTTTCTGCTTTAGATGGTCTCACCACTCAGTCATTTCTTATCTTTTTTTTTTCAGTTTTTACCTCTACTGCTACGTAGGATACGGCCATCCTACAGAAGGTCCTTTCAACCTGGACAATTCGACCTTCCGGAACGTCCGCTTCTTCGACGACTGGGAAATCTAGAGCCGATTAGACAACTAGCTTTTAAGGAAACGAATATTTTCAATTACTGGAGCTGGAAATGTTTTTTCTAGGATGAAAACAGATAAGGTGTGGTAAAAGTGGAGTCATTATTTATACAATACAATATATATATATATATATATATATATATATATATATATATATATATATATATATATATATATATATATATATATATATATATATATATATATATATACAGTGCTTATTGAAACAAGTACACTGCGTACAAAATGTGAATTCAGTTACGTGAGCTGGAAATTAAAACGTTACGTAAAGACCGTATTTTGGTCAATGCTGTACTCTTGGAATATGTCGTAGGAGACTCCCATAACAAAATGCCATTCAGTTACGTATACTAAGTTTTGAACAATTGCTATTTATTACTTATCGTGCCAAACTCTGACTCGTGCATCTAGCTGCCATATTTGCCGGTGGTTTGCATGAGGATATTGCATGGAATAAAAATTTCGTGTTCTCTATTTAAATTATATATATATATAATATATATATATATATATATATATATATATATATATATATATATATATATATATATATATATATATATATAATATTCCCTCCTTAATTTTAAGCTG